>NC_059091.1:23614161-23823560 GCF_020497125.1 Mauremys mutica
TTGTAAGTTCTGGATTGTGTCAGTGTAATTATTATTATTATTTATATCATTGTAGCACCAAGTAGCCTCAGTTATGAACAGGACCCCATTGTGCTAGGGGCTGCACATTATCTATTACGGTAGCGCCAAGGACCCCAGCCCTGGATCAGGATCCCACTGTGGTAGGCACTGTACATCATTTATTAGTTGTATTATGGCAGCACCTCGGAGCCCCGATCATGGACCGGGATCCTATTGTGTTAAGGTCAGTACATTTTTATTAGGTGTATTACGGTAGTGCCAAGAAGCCCTCGCTCTGGACCAGGACCGGGATTACACTAGCTGCTGTACAGACGCAGAACAAAAAACAATCCCTGCCCCAAAGAGCTTCCAATCTAATTAGGCTGCAGTTCAGGTTTGCAGTGTTGCCAACTCTCACCGTTTTATTGAATATTTGGTGTTTTTCTCCAAGTCACAGGTCCTGGAGGCAGGTGACTAGGTGAGAATTTCACCTTTTATTTAAAAATAAAAAACAAGTTTCTAGCCCTCATGGTTGCAGAGAAAAGTTTGAAATCATGACCCAAGTGTAGTCGAAAGACTCAAAAAACAGAAGGCAAATAAAAAGAATTTTTAAAATGATTTTTTAAAAATCTCTCTGTTTAATCCAGTCTTGTTATTTCTGCTGTCCCGGCTCGTGATTTTTGAACACTTAGCATTGGTTAGACTGGGTATGGGATAGAATAGGTTCAATAGTGCAGAAAAATTGTGAGCTGTTGCTGCTCCAGGATGGAAAAAGTCTTGTGAGATTAGTTGATATTGTGCAAGTTTTCTGCCATCTTGAATCACTGAAATCTGGTAAAATGAGCTGATGTGAGATTTCCTCCTGCTTGAATCTAGTGAAATCAGCTGGTGTCACACAAGATTTCCACCATCTTGAATCACTGAAGTCTGGTGAGAGAGAGTATCTCATATGTAACACTGGGAGAAATGACTTGTCCAAGATTGCAAAGAAAGACACATCAGCAGAACCAGGAATAGAACCCATGACTCCTATTTTCCATATCTCAGAGTACTAGATCCACACCCCAGCTGCAGTGCTAGAGCTTAAAGCCAGGAGCCCAGCTCTGACCACTAGATTACACTGAGACTGTCCTCAAAGAATCTTGACTCCTGGTCCTGGATTTTGTCCAAACTCCCCCTCAGAGCTGGGAAGGGAACCAGAGGTCCTGAATCACAGTCACTTGCTCTAAGCCAGAGGTGAGCAAACTATGGCCCGTGGGCACATCCAGCCCACGGGACCCTCCTGCCTGGCCTCTGAGCTCCTGGCCTGGGAGGCTTGCCCCCAGCCCCTCCCCTGCAGCCTCAGCTCACTGCGCCACCAGTGCAATGCTCTGGGTGGCCGGGCAACGCAGCTGCAGAGCCGTGGCCTGAGCTGGTGCTCTGGGCAGCGCGGCTGTAGCGCCGCCAGCCACCGGTGCTCCAGGCAGCGCGGTAAGGGGGCAGGGAGCAGGGGGGTTGGATAGAGGGCAGGGGAGTTTGGGGTGATGGTCGGGGTGTGTGTGGGGATAGGGGTCGGGGTGGTCAGAGGGTGGGGAACAGGGGTGGTTGAATGGGGGCAGGGGTCCTGGGGGGGGCAGTCAGGAAGGAGAAGAGGGGTTGGATGGGTGGTGGGGGGCAGTCAGGGGTGGGGAGGCCAGGAGCGGTCAGGGGAAAGGGAGCAGGGGGTGGTAGATGGGGCAGGAATCCCGGGGGCGCTGTCAGGGGACAGGGAACAGGGAGGGTTGGATGGGGGTCGGGGGCTGGGCCACGCCTGGCTGTTTGGGGAGGTACAGCCTCCCCTAACTGGCCCTCCATTCAATTTTGGAAACCCGATGTGGCCCTCAGGCCAAAAAGTTGCCAGCCCCTGCTCTAAGCACTTGGCCAGAAATGCCAGTTGTTAGCCACTGGAGCAAATGACCAAGGGAGGCTGTGGAGGTTTTTAAGAACGGGTTAGACAAACACCTGTCAGGCGCGGTCTAGAGTCCTGCCTCGGGGCAGGGGACTGGACTAGACAACCTCTGGAAGTCCCTTCCAGCCCTGCGTTTCTATGATTCGGGTGTACAAATGCTGCACTATCAACCTGGCTCTTCTTCACACAATCTGCAGCCTCTTGCAGGGGGAAGCAGTTTCCTGTGACCGATTCTGCCAGGAAGATAACGCTGTCCCCTTTAAGAGACAGCCCCAGTTACTGCAGTGCTTATGATACCTAAACTGCAACAGCAACAGCTGCTGTCTGCCACCTGCACGGGGTTATGGGAGATCACAGGAGCTGAGCCGGCCTCATGGGCCCTGGAGCCTCAGCATCCGGATGCCAGAGCTCTCTCTGCTGCAGCAGGGCGGCCCCTTCCTCTCCCGGCCCAGCTCTTTAGCGAGTCCCACACAAACAACATCAACTCTGCACGCACGCACACTCCCTTCCACATACTCCCTTGTGTGCCCAAACACACACTCAGTCTATGCACACATACTCCACCTTACACGTACAGTACACACATGCACAAGCATACACACCCAGGCATACGTTAGCTGCATACACAGGGGGAGTCACGCAATCTAGACACATACACGCACTTGTTCACCTTAGCCTCTAAGGATAGAACAAGAAGCAATGGGCTTAAACTGCAGCAATGGAGGTTTAGGTTGGACATTAGGAAAAAGTTCCTAACTGTCAGGGTGGCTAAACACTGGAATAAATCGCCTAGGGAGGTTGTGGAATCTCCAGCTCTGGAGATATTTAAGAGTAGGTTAGATAAATGTCTATCTGGGACGGTCTAGACAGTATTTGGTCCTGCCATGAGGGCAGGGGACTGGACTCGATGACCTCTCGAGGTCCCTTCCAGTCCTAGAGTCTATGAATCTATGAATCCCTTAGTCATACTCACACAAACTGTTCACACTCATGCACAATATATATACACACATATACCTGCACAATCTATGCACACATTTTCTACACCCCCCCACACCTTTCCTTATACATACACACATTAGTTGTACACACACAAAGTCATATACAAGCTACATACGCACATCCTCCCTTACATGTACATACATTAGCTACACACACATACTCCTATAATAATATCCCAGACTCTCATAATAAATTTAGACAAAATAAGTTTGAAAAAAAAGTCAAAATCAAAAACATTTCAATTGACCCAAGTTGATTTTTTTTTCTAGTTCATCAGTTCACAATTTTTTCTGAGGTTTTGACTTTTCGTCTTGATTCAGGATGGGAGAGTTTTCTAAATCTCAAAAATTCTTGGGGATGGGACACATGAAACGTTCCATTTCCATCGATTTATCGATGGCCTTGTACTGCTACCCATAACCCTCTGAGCATCTTCTGTAAAAACCAGATTGGGCAAAAGCAAAGGCATGACTCCCTGGCCCTGAAGAAGCTAAAGCCACAAGTTCTGCCCAGCTTGGATCCACCCGTCTGCCTGAGGATCCCCCATTCACATTCCCAACAGCCTCAGGGGAAAACAGCTGCTATTTGCTCCAATTCTTTAATAACGTTTAAATCCAAAGCTTCTCTGGCAGGGACCCAAACGACCAAAGCCCTTTTGAACGTGGTTGGTTCCCACCTCGAACTGAGACATGCACAGGAGAAACCTCCCTCCCCTTGTCCAAGGAGTGGCTCGGGGCTGTGGTTTGGAGACTCGAGGGAGAGGTGCTGTTGGTTTAACTGATGCACATAGCAACCAGCACCGTCCAGGGCTTTGGTCAGAACGTGCGCAGGCTTTGAGCTCTCTCGAGGCTAACCACACAGTGAATGTTAGAGATGGAGGAACTGTTATTGGGTTTAAACGTATTGCAGTCATATATAGCATTGCTCTACCTGAGCCTCCTGGGGTTAGTTTATAACAAGAATAGTTTGATCTTCCTTAGCCCTTTTCACACAAGATCACAAAGCTCTACAGGCGTTCGCTAAACTAAGCCTTATTACTTCCAGGCCAGTGAGTCAATATTGTTCTCATCTATTTTACACATGGGAAGCTGCAGCACAGAGTGATGAACTGACTGAATGGCACCAAGGCACATACAGAGATGGCCAAAAAAAAACCCCAAACAAAACTAGACCTAGAACCCAGGAGTCCTGATTTCCAGTTCCCTGCTCTAATCACTCTCTTACACAGGGCTAAGAATAGATCCTGGCTTTCAGCTGCCACTGCTCTAACACCTAGACCACACTTTCCTTCCACAGACATGAACGAAAGAACCCAGAATCCCTGTGCTCTAATCACTACCCTCAAAGCTAGAACCCAAGCGTCCTGATGTCTGCTCACCTTCTTTCGGTGCTAGATCACACTCTCCCCTGACGCTAGGAATAGAAACGGGGAGTCTGGATTCCCCGTCCCTTGCTCTAGCAGCTAGAGAACCCTCCCTCCCAAAGCGAGGAACAGAATTTAGGATGTCCATTATTCCCCTGCAAGTTACAGGTCACTCCAAGCAGATCTAGGCTAGTGCTGTCCAGCTGCCCTACAGCATCTGCACTGTTCTTCTGTAATACGAAATAAATCATGACTCCAGAAAAACTGGCTGCTGCTGAAACTTTCCATCCATCCCCAGCGGGGCTCCTGTTCTGTAATGCCAGGCTTACTGGACCAAAGCATTAGTGCCCCAGTTGTTCACTGGTGCATCAAATTCAGCTTTCAGCTGAAATGTGTTTACTGCATACCACTGAAAAGGAGGAAATGTGGCCTGGTGGTTGGGGCTGCGGACTGGTGATCGGTGATCAGAGCTACTGTGTATTCTAGGCCTACCTCGGGAAGGGAATGCAAGATCTTGCAGCTAGAGTAGCAGTTTAGGTGTCAACACAGTATACTTTAAGGTTCTTAGAGTCTAGATTTCAGAGTAGCAGCCGTGTTAGTCTGTATCCGCAAAAATAACAGGAGTACTTGTGGCACCTTAGAGACTAACAAATTTACTGTAGCATAAGCTTTCGTGGGCTACAGCCCACTTCATCGGATGCATGGAATGGAAAATACAGAAGGAAGATGTGTATATACACAGGGAACATGAAACAATGGGTGTTACCATACACATTATAGGAGAGCGATCAGTTAAGCTGAGCTGTTGTCAGCAGGAGAGAAAAAGAACTGTTTGTAGTGGTAATGAAAATGGCCCATTTCCAGCACTTGACAAGGAGATATAAGGAAGGGTGCGGGGGAGATAAGCATGGGGAAATAGTTTTACTTTGTGTAATGGCCCATCCACTCCCAGTCTTTATTCAAAGCTAATTTAATGGTGTCCAATTTGCAAAGACTCACTTGTGGAGGACAGGCCAGAGGAGCTACCGGAGTAAAAGATGAGGCTACTTAGGTCCCCGTTTTCCCCCAGCAGTATATGAAGAGCAACCACTAAAATCAGAGAATAAAAATTACAAACAACAATTTTATTATCTAATGCTCCCCTGCTCTCAGTAGCTCCTGCATCCCAGCTGGCTCTGCGGCCGGGCCGCAGCCGCCCAAGAAGGCAGACACAGAGTCTGCCCGAAGGCATCTGGGAGCTGTCAGGAGTATACACCCAGCAGAGGGCAGTGTTGGGCAGGACAAGTACGGCCCTGAAGTTGTGGGATGTACCCATCCTTGACATGACTTTTTGTCCGGCTCTCCAGTGGCACTGTCCATGGGGAATCTCCTTCATGGGGGAGGTGGGAATAATCCACTGTACAAAGGTCTAAGAGGGAGAGACCAGAGCTGAGCCCTCTGGAGGGATTTGCTTGGTGTTTAAACACAATCACAACCAGAGAAAAGATGGGAAAGGTCTAGTCTCTATTACGATGCATATTACAGTAGTGCCCACGGCCTCCCAGCTTAGATTAGAGCTCCACTGTGCTGGGTGCTGTACACACAGAGAGAGACGGTCCCTGCCCTGAAGAGCTTATTGTCAGGGAAACAATGAAAGAGGGAACTGAGGCATGGAGAGGTGACTTGGCCAAGGCCACAGACAGAGCCAAAACCAGGACCTAGGTTTCCTGGGTCCTAGTCCAGTGCTTTATATACTAGACCATGTTAGCGTAGAGACAAGACAGCAGCCAGAATAGGGTTATCTAGACAATTTGCTCCCCATGGCGCTGGTTTGAAATGTCCCAAGCAGTAGAACATTCCTTCTTTCCCGGAGGGAAACGGTTCTCGCTGATGGGAAATATTTCCTGTCCATCCGTTCATACTAAATATTCCGTCCAGTTATACCACCACTCAAAATTCCTCACGCTCCATTATCAGAGGGGGAGCCGTGTTAGTCTGGATCTGTAAAAAGCGACAGAGTCCAGTGGCATCTTATAGACTAACAACGTATTGGAGATAAGCTTTTGTGGGTGAATACTCACTTTGTCAGATGCATGTAGTGGAAATTTCCAGAGGCTGCACTACATGCATCTGATGAAGTGGGTATTCACCCATGAAAGCTCATGCTCCAATACGTCTGTTAGTTTATAAGGTGCCACAGGACTCTTTGTCGCTTTTCACCCTCCATTGTGTTCAGGGAGAGTTCCAGACTCATGGACTCTATTCCCAGCGCTGGGAGGAGTGTAGGTTCTAGTGGTTAGAACGGGGGCAGGAATCGGAACTCCTGGGTTCTACTGGTAGCTCTGCATGAATTAGTGGTTAGAGCATGGGGGGACTCAAGATGGCAGAAATCTTGCATGATAATCTCATGAGATTTCTTTCGCCCATTTCATCCAGCTGGGACACAAGGACACTGCTCCACTGTCCCTCACACACTCTGCCATACTGAGTCAGGACCTGTAGGTTCTGTTCTCAGCTCCAGGTGTGGAGTGGGAGCCAATGGTTAAAGCAGTGGAGCTGAGAATCAGAGCTCCTGGATGGAATGTGATCTAGTAATTAGAGCAGTGGGGACTGGGAATCCTGACTCCTGATGTCTATTCCAAGGTCTTGCACAAACTTTTTGTGGGATCTTAGATAAATTGTTTCCCCTCTCAGTGCCTCAGAGTCAGTTGATGCTTCACGACTTGGCTGTGAAGTTAGTGTAATTAATGTTTGTAAAGCCCTTTGAAGATCTTGGGATGGAAAGTGCTAGGGAAAGGAAAACGATTATCTTCAATGCACAGCTCAGTCCTGAGCTAATTCAACTTCCCCGTGCCCCTGTGAACATAGAGCAGAGAAGTAATTTGCTCCAAAGTTTTTGTCCTCTGCTTGGATCTTGTAGGGTAGACAACCAATACACCATGTTATAGCTTGGGTCCTAGTACTCAGCACCACTTTGAGGCATTACAGTCAGCACTGACCCCATGGGGAAGGCACCCCCTACTCAGTCACCTCACAATGCTCCCGGCAGTACAGTGCCCCTAATTTCTTGCTAAGGCTTTTGGGCAACGCTGACTCCGAAGAAAGAGTGCCACCAGTACTGCTCCTCTCAGGGCCCTGGGTTTTCCTTGCAATGCAAGAGTGAACCTGATCTGAGTTTGTTCCGTTTTTGAGATCCCAGACTAAGGTGGTGTGGAGGCAGGCAGTCTGGCTTGTCAGGAAGTCACAAGGGCCACCAATCCCCTGGGTGGCTGGTAAGATCCCAAGACTGCTTCATTCTCTAGTCCTGCTCCAGCCTTATATCCCAGGAGACCTGACCAGGAAACAAGAGGGCGAGAGGGGGCAGAGTGTGGGGGATAACAGCCTGGAAAGGGTATAATTATTATTCACTCTGTCTTGCTGGCACTGGAGACCCAGGAGGTGGGTCATTAGGTAGCAAATAATTAAAGACTCATGGAATAATGTGCAGGTTTCCAGATCCAGGGGAGGCTCTATGTGGGGGGGACGGGATGTAACTGCTTCTATAAACATGTGAGGATTCAGTTGGAACCCTGCCCTCCCCATACTCATCAAAGCAGCCTCCTTCATTATAGCGTCTAGGTAGCTCTTCCTTCAAGGGCCTCGGCACCCCTCTTTTCTCCCCCTGTATACATTCACCGCACACACATGCTTTTCTCCAGATCTGGGAAAGGCAACGGGCCTCACTGTCCATTGCGCCAGGGCAAAGGGGGTTTAGAATGGTAACAGTTTTCTTTGACTCTGTCCTGGTGTAATGACTGCACAAGAGGCAGGGTAATGGAGGATCAGACCTCTTGCCTGTGTCCAGTCTGGTTCTAGCAAAGCCTGACCCATCTGTAGGCGGAGAGCAGTAGGCATCTGTCCAGCGCCAAGTGCAGATGGTTTCCCATCCTCACTGGGGCGTCTATGTGCTGCCATAACACACATGATAAATCATCTTCTATCCAGATTTAATAGAAACATAATCATAGACGTTAGAGATGGAAAGCCCCCCCCCTTCTTTCCCAGTTCCTCTATTTCAGCCGGTAGAAGATTATTTTCTATTGTACATTCACTAGCATTCTTGCCCAGTCTAGTTCTGATGTTGCAAGGGAAGCAGCAGGTATGGCAGGACAGGGCACATGGTCTGTCTGTGGTTCGGAAGCACAGTGGTAAAACCCCCACACCTCCCTTTTCCCTACTGGTAGGACCAGATGAACTAGGGAGTGAATTCGGGTGGAGGCTTGATTTTTACTGGAGTAGCTGCATCCGTGCAGGGCCAGACTCTGATCTCGGTTACTGCGGTGCAAATCCAGGGCGAGCCCGTTGACTTTGCTGGAGTTATTATTCCGAACGTACACCGTCATTGTCACCGACACAGAAGTTGGCCCTTGCGATTGCAGCAGATTCCAGCACAGCAGGGTGAGCCATGGGAGGGGTGGCAAGCTGCAGACGGGAATTTCCTGATTGTCATCTGCACAGAATCAAGCAGAACAGTCCATCTGACCAGGGCAGGCTTGTTATTCCCCGGGGCTTTGTCCAGGCTACTGTTAAACATCCCAATGGATGGGGGTCCCCCCCTTCCTTTAGGAGCCAGCTCCGCTAGCCAACTGATTGTTCAATCGCTTCTTCTTTTCTAATTCACCCACAATTTCTCTTTGCTCATTTCACCTCCTTACACTTAATTCAACCCCCTGCTTCCACCCTAAACTACCCCCTGCCTTCTTAGGGCCAGATCCTGAGCTGGTGTAAGTCAGTGTAGCTCCATGGGCTCCAGTGTCCATTTACACCAGCTGAGGACTAGCCCAGACAGACCAGTTTGGTCCCATCATGACAAGGGAGCCAGTGCGTATCAGTCTCTACAGGACATTTTCCAGCCTTTTGTCCAGTTTTGAATCAAAACTCCTGCAGGCAGGGGGGGCCGGCGAGACTAGTGCACAGCTGGAGATGCCACACGCCGCCACCCTGCCTCGGACAAGCCGTGTTCCCTTTGAACAGAGCCGTGTCCCAAATTCAGCGCCCGAGGAGTCCAGGGGGCGGTGAGGGGAGGGTCCTTGGCAAAGATGGAATAAAATCACACGCCACGGGGAGGAAAAAGGAAAGAGGAGCGCAGACAAATCACTCCGCGTTGAGTATCCTCAGCGGCTTCTTACTGCGCCCTGCAGCCCGGCAGGCTGAGGGTTAAAGTCTGCTCCTTGGCAGCTTGTCTGCAATCGCCCCCCCCCCCCCCCGAGATCCAAGAAGTGAATGTTCTAAAAAAAAATATCAGTCTTTAGGGCCCGTGGCCAATGAGAAAAGCCCTGGGCTTTCCAAGCGGCCAATCCTGCGACACCATCTGCCCTGATATGACCCCCCTCCACCACCACCACCATCCCCCCCCCTTTCCTGGCTGCCCACATATGGGATGTATGTACAGAGTTCTCTCTATATATATCACTATATATTCAGCTAGAGGGAGAGCGATTTGGCTGGGGCTTAGGGGAGGGAAGGAGAATGCGAGAGCGACAGGGAGAAGGCGCGTGTGTGTCTGGATGCCCCCAAATAACCTCCCTGGAAACTGTAACAGACAAGAAGAGACAACTTCGGCTTCCGCCCCCCCCCTCCAGCTGCCATGTACAGTACGGAGATCTCAGTGGAAAGCGCCCCGTGTATTGTTCGTTCTCCCTTCTGTGTTACACATCTGGCTGCCACACACACACACACACAATCCTTTACAACAGCAGCACCCTCGACGCCAGCTGTGAGTATCTTGCTGGGGGGGGGGAATGTTGCATGTGGTGGTGGAAGAGCAGCTAAGATTTATTTGCCTGCTTCGCTCCTGCAGCTCTTTGGGAATCGAGCTCGGGGAAGGCTCGAAGACTAGTCAAGGATTTGTTTAACGCACCCCACCCTTTTTCCAAACCTTCCCCCAGCTTCCTGACCCCCCATGTTAAAGAAGGTGGACACCCCCCACCTTTGCTCCTATTAACCGAGAAATGCAACAACCGCCTCAATTAAAAGCGATGGGCCAAGTGCAGAAAAGCGAGGGGAGAGAGACAGACAGAATCGGCTCGAGATCTGGAAATGCACAAAAGGAAGAGGTTTCAGTCCAGATCCCCACATGCACACACCCACCCCGCAGGGCAGACTGCCCGGTCCGCTCGGCTTTCTTGACTCTCGTTGTTATTATTTTTGCAGCTACCGAAATTACAGCCCGACAGCCGGAGAGACCCGGGCTCCGAGGAGCTAGACACTGTAAGTACCGGGTTTGTTTTACTTTACAAATCTTTGTGTGTGTGTCCCACCGTGCAGGGAAACGCGGCTGCAGACTGCAAGGTCCCCAATGCCTCAGTGCTCCAACGCGCCCCCCCCGCTCCTGAGTCCCTGGCTGATTTTAATTCTGGCAGGAAACATCCCTCTTGCTTTTTACTCCCGGATCTCGGGCGGCGGAGACGCTGACACGGCCCCCCGGCTGCCCGCCTCCCGTGTAGACAGCATGAGGTGTGTGCAGAGTTCAGACACTTTGATGAGAGCCGAGAGAGCGAGGCAGCGCCTCCTTTTCTCTCCAGCCATCAGCTCCTCGGAAGTCTCCCTGCCTGAGATCCTGAGATCTTGGAAAGGTCACGAGCGACACTCCCCTCTTTGCAGCAGCCCTTGGGCTTCCCTCTCCAGCCTGGAGGGTGGGGCAGGAGGGGAAAGCGAAGATCTTCCCCCGAGGCTGGCTCCGGCGGGAGCTGCTCTGTGGTGCCTGGAAGGTGCAGGAGCTAGGGATGCCAGGGCACCCCCCACCCCTTGACAGCTGGGGAGAGAGAGCCTTTCCTTGTCTCTCCTGCTGATATATTGCAGGGTGTGTCTCTCTCCCGCTGTGTGTGTATTAACTGGCATTTCTAATGAATGGTAAAGTTTGTGGAAGCCTTCAGGTTCCTTTGGAATGAAAGGGGGTAAGAGAACTGGCCGAGGTTGGTTGGTTTGTTTGTTTGTTTGAATTTACTGCTCAAATGGGAAGGGGATACAAAAGGACAAATCCTTAGAGGGTGTAAATTGCCGGAGCTCCATGGCCTATGCTGATTTATAGGAACTGAGGATCTGGGCCAGGCTTTATAGGGAAAATCAAGGGGAAATTTACTATCTTGGGTCCAGCCTGGTACATTCCAGAAGTCAAATGGGAAAAAACATGGTTCTTCAGAAGTCTGTTTATGAGGCAGTGATAAAAACCATCCCTGAGCAGAGATGGTTTCGTGCTAGTCACCTCCAGGGGTGGGGGCGGAAACGGGGAATGAGCTCCAGCTAGGGAAGTCCCCTCCCAACAGTTCCACAGCTGATAGCTCGGACCATCCGTCACCTGGAGGGTCCTTTTGCACATCTCAGTTAGAGAAGCTTCACATACAGTGAGGATCAGATACAAAGGGTGGCAGGTCAGGGAACTGGGGAGGATTTCAAGGCATAATTTATTGTTGTCATAGGTAGATACGGGGGTAAGGTTGTAATGCACACTTATGGGGATTGTCTATGTAACCTAGACAGATAGACAGGGCCTGGTTCTGACCTCAGTCGTTCCAGTGTAAATCAGGAGTAACTCTAGTAACCAGTGCAAAACTGGTGTAAGATCAGAACCAGCCCCATAATCTATCATGTCATCAATTTCTATTATGACCATTACTGGTAATATTATCTATATTGGGAACTTCAGCCAGGGACCAGAAACCCAGTATGACAGGTGCTGCACAAACAGAACAAAAAGTCCTGTCCCTGAAAAGTTTACAATCACCGATAGATCGTAGAGCTACTAATCTATATCATTTCATCCATAGCTATGGCCCAATTATGGGTCTGATCCTCAGCTCTTCCTTATACCAGGGTAAATCAGGAGTAACTGCAATGAAGTCAGTGTGTAGTTACACCTGAGTAAAATGCCATGAGAGAAGCATCAGACCCTCTGATCTTAGTGACACCAGTATAAAACAGGAGTAACTCTGTTGACTTCAGAGGAGTCACTCTGGATTTGCACTGATATAAGTGAGATCAGAATCTGGCCCCTAGTCTGCTGAACATTTTGGGATCCTGCAGCATAAAATTATGGAGCCTCATTTATGCCAGGAGCAAGGGAGAGGTCTCGCCTGTGCTTATTGTGCTACCACCGTTTCAATACCTGTCCCTGCTGATGGAGCTTCCATTGCAGGGTACTATACAGACTGGGGGTCAGACGTGCCAGGGTGCTGCTAGCTCTTACGTTTTGCTTGGCTTTTTAAGGTGACATGCTTGAGGGAAGCTGCACTGCCAGGCAGCAGTGGAGAAGAGGGAGGCAGAAGGGAGGGGCGAGACAGGCTGGTCCTGGACAAAGGGAGGCCCTGACTCTGCAAATGATGTGGGAGTCAACGGCTATGTCTACACTAGAAACTTCAAAGCGCTGCCGTGGGAGCGCTCCCATGGCGGCACTTTGACGTGTGAGTATGGTCACGCGCGAGCTCTCCCAGCACTCCTGGTAATCCACCTCCACGAGGGGAACAGCTCCGAGCGCTGCCTGGGAGCGCGGCTCCCAGCGCTTGGAGCCTGTCTACACCAACGCTTTAAAGCACTCAAACCTGCTGCGCTCCAGGGGGTGATTTTTCACACCCCGAGCCACCAAGTTAGAGCGCTATAAAATGTAAGTGTAGACAAGCCCTAATGGTGTTAATGAATGTGAAACAACGAGCACGTTTACCGCAGTGAAGGAGATGATCTGGAAGAGGAGGGACAGAGTCTGGAGGAGACCAAGAGCCCATTCTTAATAGATGCCAGCCCCTCCATCCCCTTCTCTAGAATCCTGAAGGGCAGGAAGGTCTCATTCTGGATCAATACTGTCTGCTTGTTTCAGTCTGGAGGTCAGAGGTCAAGTCCATTTCTCTGCAAAGGTGGAATATGGCCTCCCCAACAGAGATGTCTTAGCCCTCCCCCGGAGCATCTCGATGAGCTTCACCAACGTTAAATCATTAAGGCTCACCCCACCGCGCACATTCTTCCCCATTTCACAGAAAGGTAAACAGAATCAGTTTACCTAAGGTAGCACAGCAAGTCAGTGGGCAAGGCAGGAACAAACTGCTGTTCTCTGTTCTCCCTGACCAATAGGCCACACTGCCCTCCCAGAACTGGGAATAGAATCCAGTTGTCCTGACCGCCAGTGCCAACTGCTCTAACCACTAGACTCCATTCCTCTCCAAGAGCTGGGAAGAGACCTGAGTCCTAATTCTCAGGCCTAGGATTGATCTTAATTCCATGCTCTCACTAGGTCAAAATGCAGGGCTGTGAAACTAAAAGAGGGCTGAACCATACCATCATTAGAGACACGTAGGACCAGATATTCAAACAGCCTCCTAGTTTTATTCCCTGCCTGTTGGATTTCCAAGCACGTCTGTATCCAAACTGGTTAGCTGCAGGTACAGTTGGATAGCTGAGCAGGCCCCTGTGTGATGAGCATGTGCAAAGGGCTGCAGTGGCAAATCTATTGCAGGCACCATTAAGAAGGCCCTTTGGGAATGTGGCCCTTAAAACTCAACTAGACAAAGCACTGAGGAACAGACTGCAACAGGACATGCTCTATTCATCTGTGTTAATCTCGTTAGCTGGATTTATATCCCTCCCTTCTGAGTCGCTCCTAGCTAAAGAGGTTTCCTTTGTGTGCCAGTGGGGGAACAATCCTCCAACAGACAGGGAGATGGGTCCTAACAGTTCTTTTTTCTATGGGAGCCAGTATGGCCTAGGGACGAGATCTGGGTTCTATTCCACTGCCTGACCTTGGGCAAGCCACTTCATCTCGTGCACACTGTCCCCAGCTATAAAATGGAGATAACGATACTGTTCTCCTTCCATGAGCTGTGAGATCTAGGAATGAAAAAGTACTCTGGTCCGTCTTGAACTCCTATGATCCTGTTACACCCTCCCAAGGAGCACAGGGCCAAGTTCAGCCCTGGTCTAAGCAGGTGCAACGGCACAGACTCCAGCAGAGTTACAACTATTGTCAACACCCCACTGGGATTTAGCCAATCATTTCTACAGGCTCCCGCACTTGGGGTGCTACCCGCTAAATGTGTGTTGCTCCCCTAGTCAAAGGCACCATTTCATGGTGAGAGAAGCAGTTTGGCTTAGTGGATACAATGCTGGACTGTGACTCAGTAGGCCTGGATTCTCTTTCCTGCTCTGCCAATGGCCTGCTGGGTGACATTGGGCAAGTCACTTCACCTCTCCGTGCCTCAGTTCCCCCATCTGTAAAATGGGGATAATGATACTGACCTTTGCCCTGCACCATGTATACTGATTTACACCAGTGCAAAAATGGGTGTCAAAACACCCCTGTTCTGATCTGGACCTTGCACTCACTTTTTTCCCTGATGTAATTGACTGCACAAGGTGAAGGGCAAATGGAGACTCAGTCCCAATGCAACTGAGGCCACTGCCTTTATCCTTTATTTAAACACATCTTTCTTTCAAGGAGATGACACACTGATGGCGCTTCTCCTCATCAATTACAGCATCGCAACTCCCAACACTGTAATTACAGTGGTGTCAGCTTGTCGCCAGACCTTGCTTTAAGGGGAGCAGAAAGTTGGCTTGCAAAGTCCTTTCTCCTGGTGTCGGGCTTGTTCATACAGATAAAAGGGGGGTGGGGAGAAAATCTTTTTGGATGTTTATGAAATTGTTTGAGTCAAGTAGGTCTGCCTGCCTCTGGGCTATAGGGCCTTGTATCCTCTCATTGGTTTTGTTCCTGCCTAAGTTGGGAGTGACAGAAATCTGAAGGCTGCTTGGCAGCTGGTGTGATGTAGATTTGGTGGCTCTCAGTTCTGCTCGGGGTAGAAAGGTTACAACCCACCATGCAGTTGTCCCTAAGAAGCCCCCATGTTGACTGAATTATCCTCTCCCCCAGTAGTATACCCAGGGTCTATTCCCTAGGAAGCCTTGTGTGCTGATACCAGGCAGTACAGGCTGGGAGCCAGAGAGAACCACAGCGTCTGTCTGTATCCCACAGTCTGAATAAAGAATCTCTTTTATACTCAACCCAGCTGACTCTAGTTCTTCTTTACCAGGAGGGACATTACTCCACTGAGAGGTGGGCCCCAGATCAGGCTTGAGGCACCCTCAGGTAGCAGCATGTGATGGATGCTGCCCAGGCTGTTCCTAAGCCTGCAGGGTGGTAAATCTGGCGCCTTTCAGCAGCTCAGAATTCACACAATTAAAAAGAAACAAGACTGAATGTTGCAAAAAACCCCAAGAACTTTGCCATCAATGAGAGATTTGTTTTGCTGATCTATTCAGAGATTCCAAAGCCAGAAGGGACCATTGGGATCATCTAGTCTGACCTTCTGTATAACACAGGCTAGAGAACTGTCCCCAAAATAATTCCCAGAACAGATCTTTTAGAAAAAACAAACCATCTTGATTTAATAATTATCAGGGATGAATCCACCATGAACCTTGGTAAATTGTTTCAGTGGTTAATTCCCCTCAGTGTTAAAAACGTACACCTTATTTCCAGTCTGAGTTTTTCTGGCTTCAACTACCAGCCACAAGATCGTGTTAGACCTTTCTCTGCTAGACTGAAGAGCCCATTATTAAATATTTGTTCCCCATGTAGGTACTTATAGCCCAGGGGTAGGCAACCTATGGCACGTGTGCCAAAGGCGGCACGCGAGCTGATTTTCAGTGGCACTCACACTGCCTCGGTCCTGGCCACCGGTCCAGGGGGCTCTGCGTTTTAATTTAATTTTAAATTAAGCTTCTTAAACATTTTAAAAACCTTATTTACTTTACATACAACAATAGTTTAGTTGTATATTATAGACTTATAGAAAGACCTTCTAAAAATGTTAAAATGTATTACTGGCACGCAAAACCTTAAATTAGGGTGAATCAATGAAGACTCAACACACCACTTCTGAAAGGTTGCCGACCCCTGTTGTAGACTGTAATCAAGTCACTCCTTAACCTTCTCCTTGTTAAGATGAATAGATTGAGCTCCTAGAGTCTATCACTATCAGGCATGTTTTCTAACCCTTCAATCATTCTCGTGGCTCTTCTCTGACCCCTCTCCAATTTATCAACACCCTTCTTGAATTGTGGGCAGCAGAACAGGACACAAGATTCCAGCTGTGGTTGCACCTGTGCCAAATACAGAGGTAAAATATCCTCTCTGCTCCTACTCAAGTTTCTCCTGCTTATGTATCCCAGGGTGGCATTAGCTCTTTTGGCCACAGCATTGCACTGGGAGCTCATGTTCAGCTGATGATCTACTCATGACCCCAGATCTTCTCCAGAGTCCCAGGATAGAGTCACCCAGCCTTTAAGTAGGGCCTACCTTCTTTGTTCCTAGATGTATATATTTACATTTTTCTGTATTAAAACATATATTATTTGCGTGTGCCCAGCTTACCAACCAATACAGATCACTGTATCCGTGACTTGTCCTCTTCATTATCTACCACTCCCTCAATTTTTGTGTAACTTCAAAGATGCAATTTAAAAAAACAAAATTGAACTGGAGAGTGATTGCTCATATAATGTAATCTGAGAGAGTGTGGAGTCTAATGGTTAGAGCATATGGGTGGGAGTCAAAATCAGTTTTCTATTCCCAGCTCTAAAAGGGAGTGTGGTCTAGTGGTTGGAGGGTCTGCTCGTTAGTATCCCTTTGTTCTATTTCCAGGAATGGGAGAGAATATGGATCTGGGGAAAGGAGGGAAGGCACAAATGCGAGTGAGGTGTCCAGTGACTTTCAGTGAGATATAGGCTCCTAGTTGCCTTTTGTGCAATAGAGCTTGTGATTCAGATTCAGGATACCTGGCTATTTCTATTCCTAGTCCTTGGAGGGCGTGTGGATCTAATGGTTAGAGCATGTACTGGGAGCAAGGACTCTTGCAACCTATTCCAAGCCCTGGGAGAGGAGGGGGGGTCTAGTGGTTAAATGAGGAGACACAGTTTGTTCCTGGCTCCACCACTGACTGGCTGTGTGAACTTGGACAAGTCACTGCATCCTATGCCTTTAGGAGCTCTCCTGTGCCTGGGGATGGCAGTGAAGGAGGCATGCAATGTGGCACATATAGCCTCTGAAGGTCCTCATCACATTGGGGCCAGTTAAGGACACCTGAAAGCTGAGTGGCTGCCAGATGTTCCACCTGAGGCTATGCCCTTAGGCCACTTGGAAGCTAGTCCAGAATCATAGAATCCTAAGACTGGAAGGGACCTCAAGAGGTATCTAGTCCAGTCCCCTGCACTCGTGGCAGGACTAAGAATGTGCTGCCCCCTTTCTGCCCATGGGGAATACTTGTATTCCAGGCTCAGCCCATTCACTTGCTATTCAAGGTGGTCTAGACCCTCGTTATCTTAGGGTCACCCTATGCTGCTAGCATTGCTCTGACAGCCTCTAGTGTAGATCACTTGATGATTCCCTGTTCTGGACACCTGACATTGGTCATTGTCAGAATGATACTGGGCTAGATGGACCTTTGGTCCGACCCAGTCTGGGTGGTTCTTATGTTCTTAAGGCGTGCTTGGTAGCAGACTCTCGCCTCTGGAATTTGCTCCCATCAGAAGTAAAGTTAAACTGTGACATGGCTGTATTGAAATGCATGCACTAGCCGGGGCCAGGCTTCCCACTGAGTGCAGGCCATGAAATCAAGAGTGTTTAGGCTACAGGCTGGTATCTCCTGTCTCTGGACTTTTCAAGGGGAATTGGTTAGGTGTGAAGGGTGGATCAAAGAGTGCATGCTCTGCATTTGAGGTTGGGGGAGTTTCTAAGGGTCTGGGTTCAGATCTGGATTGAAATTTTCAAAAGCACCTAAGTGGCTTAGGAGCCTACCTCCCATTTTCAAAAGTCACTTAGGCACCTAAGAGCCTAAGTCTCATTGTGAATCAATAGTGCATAGAGACCACAACTACATTTTGCTGGGCCTGCACAGACATATAGTAAGAGACAATCCCTGCCTCGAAGAGCTTACCACCTACAGAGGTGACAGACAACAACCAAAAAAAGACCATTGTCTCCATTTTACAGATGGGGAAGCGAGGCCCAGAAAGATAAAGTGTCTTGCCCAAAGTCACACAGGGTTTCTGGGGTAGATGCAGGAACTGAACACAAATCTTCTGAGTCGCACTGCAGTGCCTTAACCAGAAGACTACGGTCCCTTTCTAAAAGTCGGCTTATTGGTTTTCTAAGATTTTATGCTGTGTACCTGTGCTGAGCTTTTTTCCTTAGAGGTTGCTTAGATGGCTGCATGGAATGAGGGTTAATCTTGTGATGAACTGACTTGTGTGTGCCCTTATCTGGATGGAATCAGAACTGCTCAGCTGTGAATCATGGACCCTGCACTGCTGACAGCTAACGGTGATTCTCCTTTAGTTCAAGTGGTAGTCCACCTGTGCTGCTTGGAGCATGATGTCCTGAGATTTATCTCCACTGTTGCTGTGAAGTTCTGAGTAGCCCGGCAGTGCAGCACAGTGGTGACTGTAAAATCCTAGGTGGTCATGGAATTGTTATATTGCTACCGGATCTTCTTCTGATCTTTCAGATAATTATAGGGCTTGCTACTGTTCTTTAAAAATGAGGGTGAAAGTGGCATTTGCAGTGTCAGCAGCAGGAAAATGTTGTGGTTCCACTGATGTGCTTTGCAGGATCTTGTGTTTTCTATCTAAATTAGTGCAGTGGATGGTTATTTTAATAACTCAGGAAACATCCCTGAATAACCCTCCAAATGTATTCATTCCACTGGCTTCACTTGCACCAAAGATGAATTCAGTCCCTTGTGTTTTGAATCAGGCTAGGTGGGAAAGAAAATTCTTCTTCCTTCCCTGTCCTACACACTAAACAAATATGGACATTGCTGCAAACTGCTGCATTTCAGTGGGGCAGTGATCTCTCTGTATGTGTATGTATAAACGCACACACAAACACAGACACACACACATGTTAGTGATTAGAAGAGGACTGTGGGGGGGATAGACAGATAGGTAGGCAAGCAGTACGTATGGGGATGGACAGCTGGCTAGTTGGCGGTATGAGTGGGGATGGATAGATCAATAGAAGGGGGTTTGTATGGGGATGGATGTATGGATAGATAAGATTTTGTAAAGAGCTTTGGGATTCTTTAGAATAAAAAGCACTAGAGAAATTTAATCTACCGTTATTACTCTTTTAATACCATGATGATGTTAATCTAATTCCAGGTTACTTTTAGAACAGTTAAATAGTCTTTCAAATAATGTTCATATTCTGAGGAGGCTAGAGAGCCCCAGATAACGTAGTCAGAGGGTGCTGAGAAAGCCTGGGATTGCCCCAGTATAATGGAACGAGCCATCAAAATTCAGAATGGGCATCGACTCTATTCCCAACCAAAAAGAAAGAACCAAGTGAGAGTATTCCTTCTGAATTGGGAGGAAAGTTGCTGGATGGAGACAACGTCTCTCTTCTGCCTGAAGATAAAGTGACCCTGTTGCTCCCGCTTTTCTATAGGATACATGTTGATCCAGCGCTTAGGGAAGGAAAGATTCTGTTCACAAATAGAACACAAGACCAGCCTTCTCCCCTGGGGGTTTAAATAAAAGACAATACAAGGAAAGAAAGTTCAGGGTAAAATTTACCCTGTCCACAAAGAATAAACCCAAGAGAAACGAGAAGGAATTGTTGATCTGTTACTTCTGCATGGCTCAGAAACAATTAGCTGCAGCAGAAAGGGGTAGGGGAGACCAAAGGTCCCCTCCATTATCCCCCTGCACTATGGGAAGTCTCCACTACCTCTAGAATCGGTTGATTGGTTGGAGATGGTTCTGCTGGCCAGAGGGCGTGTCAGTGTGTGTATTCCTGCGAGAACCTACATGGAAGCCAGGGAGGTGACACTATTATTATTATTTAACCTTTATGCGGTAGTAGTGCCTAGAGGCTAACCAAGTTGGGCTACGTGCTGTACAAATATAGAGAAAATGACAGTCCTTGTCTAGCGAGGTAGGTGCCCATATCTGGGATGGTGCAGGCAGCTCCCACCCTCTCTGACAGACACTAGCCCGACTGCAGATCGATGAAGAAATAATTAATTCGTTTATCAAGGAACCATGTGGTCCAAATTCATCCCTCCTGGTGTCCCTAGCCTCTGTTCGTCAGAGGGTGGAGATGGATGGCAGGAGAGAGATCACTTGATCATTGCCTGTTAGGTTCACTCCCTCTGGGGTGCCTGGCATTGGCCGCTGTCGGTGGACAGGATGCTGGGCTGGACGGACCTTTGGTCTGACCCAGTACGGCTGTTCTTATGTTCTGTAACTCCACTGACTTTGGGGGAGCTACAGCTGGGACGAATTTTCCCAGCCTGCCTCCAAGCACAAGCAACACCAGTAACTCCTCTGGGTCTTCCCTTTTATGGCCCTCCCTGGGAAGACATGCAGCTCATGGTCAAGCCCATTCTTCTGACAGTCAGAGACAGTGGGGCGCTCCCAGCCCAGTTCCCTGGCCCCTCACATCTTGGGGCTCTGCAAATCATGGATGTCAGCGAGAAAATGTTCTGTTCCCCTCCCAGCAGCAAGGATACTTTGTGCCCTGTTTGCAGAAATTCAGCCAGCATTGAAAGCAGGAGGAGCCAAGATCCTTTTAGTGTATCAGGGAGACTGGCTGTGCGCCATGTGCGGGGTCATATATTGTCAGAGAAGTCTCCCTTTTAGCACCTCTCTTCCCCCTCCCACACCATCCTGTGCCACCCCCACCCCAGAAAATCAAACCAGCGTTTGTGCCCCCAAGTTTTGCCTTCTCTAACATGGAGAGGGGTCCCCATCCCCACCCAACCCCACTTACAGGCCAGAAGAGATGAGAAACCTCCTTGTTCAATGTAAAATCCAAGCTGAGCCTGGATTTGTCTGGTAACTTCCAGTAACTGGGAGGAGACTAATTTGGCTGGGGGGAGAAGCGGGGGGATGGAGAATTTGGCTGCCTCCAAATCGATTTTTTTGTCTTTTTGGTGCCTTTTAATTGAGCCCCTGCCCAGTGCTCTGGGTTTTATTTTTAGCAGGGAGCCTGCCATGGTGAATTAATCTCAGCGAGGGGAACTGAAATTGGGGTCTGGAGCTCAGCCTCTCCACAGCCCTACAATTACTTCTCCTTTGAGTTTTATTTATAGCTCCAAGAGGTTTACTTGGGAACACGCCCACTGAAATTCACTATAAAAAGGAAAAATGGCCCCTTATTGGAGGCCTACAGAGCACTGTTAAAGAGACAGGGTTTTCTTTTTTCTGGCGGCTGACTCTGCCAGTTTCAGAAGTTGTCTGCTACCTCACACACACTCACACCTGCAGGCACTCTTCTAGTCTGACACGCAGAGACACACACACACACACACATACATATTACATAGTGTCACACACACACAGGCATACTCATACAGTCTGACAGGCACACAGTCACCCACCCACACGTACAGACACACGGTCACAGAGATTTGCAGACACACACACACACACACTATCACACAGACACTAATACACAGTCAGTGACACACAGAAACACAAATACAGTTTCACATATAGACACTTACACAAATACACATACAGGCATGCATGTAGACCCACACTCACTGACAGCACTTGACATAACACATGCACTCAGGAATACACAGTTGCACACGCATACAGAAATACACATATACAGAGAAACATAGTTGAATCTGAACACAATGGTAGTAACATACAATCATTTTACTTCTGATATTTTTTGACATTGGTTTTGCATTTGAAATGAATTCTTTCAGACTAGATAAGCACAGACTGGCATTTATTTATACTCCAGCCCAGCTCTCACCATAGATCCTGTATCCCAAGGAAGTTTTCACTGCGCAGAGTCATCAATAAGAATGAAGAACAATAGGAGGAATCCAAATGTCTTCCAACACTCCAAAAAGGCTCCCAGCGCAGAGTGGAGATTCAGAGTGATTGGTTTGAGTGTTGGGGGTGAAGGCTGAGAGGAGTTGTTTTGGATTTCCGGGTGAAGATTCAGGGGTTCAGGATTTTGGGGTCAAGGTTTAGAAGAAGGTTTCTAACCACCAGAGCAGTTGGGGGCAAACAACCTAACTGGTTTGAAGATGGAGCTTGATAAGTTTATGAATGGGATGATACAATGGAGTTGCCTGTGATATAGCCGGGGACTGGACTCAATGACCCAAAAGGCCCCTTCCCGTCCGATGTCCCGAGGATTTGGGTTGAGCAGTCATATGAAGGCCAGAAGGGACCATTATGATTATCTAGTCTGAGCGCCTGCCTAACACAGCCAGAGAACCTCACCCAGTAGTTTCTACATCAAACCCATAACTTCTGATTGAGCTAGAGCATCTCTTGTAGCAAGACATCCAGTCGTGATTTCAAATCTTCAAGTGATGGAGACCCCACCACATGACTGTTCTAGTTTTGGACCCAGGTTAAGGTTGATCCCTATTGTATCCTAATTAGGTCGCTCCCAAGTTGAAATCTGTTGTTATTTAATGATTTTATTACAGTAGCCTGCTCAGGGTCCCCAGCTGAAACCTGGGCCTCATCAGACTAGGCACTGTACGTAATATGAGAAAGCCCCTCCCCCCCAAGTTTGGAAACTCATTAAAGAGCATTCTCCTGTACGTTGCAGAAGTTTTGTCCTGGGGTTTTGGTTCCTTGCTGGATGGCTTCACGTGAGAGAGGAAATGGGGAAAGAGGCCAAAAAAATCAATGCCTATAAATAACTTTTCCTGAGATTAGACTGGGGTGGGGGAGAAGCTGAGGCTCACGCTGGAGAGCAGCACATGCCTCCTCTTTTACTACTGAAAAAAGCAGCACAAGGAGAACAGCCAATAAAACACTCTGCAAAACGTGCAACTGTCCAGAGCACGTCGTAACACGGCCCAGATAAAAAGACCTTGTGCGCCATGAAATACGAGCTGCTTTCTCTTGTGACAAGGAGAGCAAGTGAGTCTGTAGGGTCAGAACCGTGGAGCCCTCGGTGCTGTATGGAGAGAATGAAGGGAGCTGGTGCACGACAGGGGAGGGAAGTAGGGTGACCAGATGTTCCGATTTTATAGGGACAATCCCGATTTTTGGGTCTTTTTCTTATATAGGCTCCGATTACCCCCCACCCCCGTCCCGATTTTTCACACTTGCTGTCTGGTCACCCTAAAGGGAAGAGAGGCAGAACAAGAAGGAGGGAATGTGCAGAGAGAGAGAGCTAGACAGACACCGAGACATGGGGAAGAGAGGAGTGAGACACAAGACAGGGAAGAGGTTGACAGTGTGAAGTGCATGTGTGTGACAGACGCAGGGATGGAATGTGTGTGCCGGAGAAAGAAGTAGAGGGAGTGTAGTAGCGTGGAGGAGACAGAGCAAGACAGGGAGCGGTGTCTGATTGAAGGTGTGTCTGATGGAAAGAGACAGTGTGAGGGGGAGGGAGACTTAGATGGGAGCGTCTGCGATGAGAGAGACAGAAAAAGGGAGGGAGTGTGTGAGGGAAAGAGGAGACAGGGAGGAACGCCCGAGTGATGGGGCTGTTCAAAATGCATGTAATGATGGCGTTACAGGACAAGGGAGGAGCTGGGATGGGGCTGGAGGGAGAACAGCTATAACAGGTGTCCAAGCAAGGAGATGCATCCCAAAGCTAGAACAGCCCGTGACCTCCCTCCCCACAGCCCCCCACCCCTCAGTGCAGGTGCTGGGAGCTGACATGTGAGTAGCTCGGGGTGCTACGAGGAGCAAGCGGTACCACTCAATCTCCTGTCACTCCAGCCACAACGGGGGCCTTTGTCTGCCTGGCAGTTCCCAGTGCTGCTAACTAGGCTGGGGGACAGAGGGAGAGCGACACAGCTTGTTGCTGCTGTTTATCCCATTCCCACAGCTGCAGGGCACGGCTCGTGGGCCTTTTTCCTGAGAAATCCCGCCTCTCTCGGTTTTTACTGATCCAGCAGCAATACCTAGCCATGCAAAAGAATGGCCTTGTACTCTAAGGAGTGACCATCTGCAACACCCAGAAGTGATCGACTGTAGCGCCAAGGGTCACTTGGCTCACAGGACCAAATAATTACTTTCCAGATCAACCCGGTGTGAGAGCACCCACAGCCGCAAAGCATGGCAGCAATCATCTATGCTAAGAAGATCAGTCCAGGACAGGGGGTAACCAACCATGCAAAGCAATGACTATTCACCCCGGGGTAGTGTCTTGCTATTCTGTGCGATGACTCAAGGCTGATCAGCCATGACTGACCCTTGAGAATAACTATCTTCACTGCAGGGGTGGCTTATACACTGGAGCACCTCTTTTCTGGGCCTGGCCATGTATTTCCGTGCATTTCTAATGCCACCATCATCATGGAATATGGATCATATACACAAAACTGCATGAAGTTCTGGCTACGATATGACTTAAACTCTTCACCTCTGTGTCCAAAGGGGATCACACAGTTGGTTGTGTTCCAGCAGACTGTTGCTAAGCTATGCCATTGTTCCATTCCTGTGAGAAGGCCTGTGCAGAGAGGTGGCCCTTGCACCATAAAAAGCCTGGTCTTCCCAGCAATATTCTTTTGTATTGCAATAACGTCTAGAGACCTAATCGGAGATTACAGCCCCACTGGGCACTGAGAAATACAGAGCAAGAAACTGTGCCCCAAACTGCTTCCAGCCTAAGTACTTGTCTCCCCAGGAATTTTTTCCAGTAATACTGCTATAGTCAAACTGCTGTAACACTACCAGTATTTAAACCACTATAGTTATACCAGTATAACTCCCCATATGGACATGCTCATTCCAGAATAAGAGTGGCTTTTTTCGGTTTACCTTGAACTACCTCCAAAGCAACATAAACTAAACTGGAAAAAGGCACTCTTATACCAGAATAAGAGTATCCACGCAGGGAGTTTATACTGATATAACTAGAGTGGTTTAAATTCATACCCTCTCTTATACTGGTATAACTTTGCTGTGTAGAAAAGTCCTAGTTAGACAAAGGTTGGGAGGGGAAACTGAAGCACAGAGAAGCAAAGTGATTTGCCCATGGACATCCAGCAGATGAATCCAAAGGCACGTTTACACAGCAGGTCTGATACTGGTTCTGACGTGTTTTAACCTCATGCTCCCACACCATTTGCACATACAGCCTCCGGAAACGTGCCTGTGTATCTTCAGAACACACCCTTGCTAGCTCCTTTGGAGGAGGCTTAGGTACAAGCTTGTGTCCTGCTGGCGGATATAGAACCCCACTGCACTAGCCACTGGTCCATGCTACCCCTCTAGCATGCCCTAAATGTGACAGCACTTGGGCTCCTCCTGATTTCCAGGGGGAGGAGCAAGGAGTGGCTGGGAGCCTAGCACTCCACCCTATGCTTTTGTGTTTGATTGACTATTTTAAAAGAAGTTATGGAGGCCGAATGCAGGGAGGGCTACTTTGTGGCACCATGGAATCTAGGAATTCAAAGTGGGAGGGGCTTGGTGTGGCTCATTTCCATAGGATTACCCAGCAGGCTTGGTTGGCTCAGAGCTGTTTCACAGCAGCCTAAGCCCTGGGAACGAACTGAAAGGTTTGGGCTTTGCTTATGGCTGCACTGAGCTTGTTTCAGTTTGGGTTTTTTGGGTTTTTTTTTGCGCATTAAATGACTTTAATTTCTATTTTCCTAGGAAGGCTTTTTAGCTTAGCAATGGGATATCAATAACTTTTCGGTGGGAGGGGGTGACGCTGCTGTGGTCTCTCCAGCTACTGACAAACAAAGTGGCCATTATTTGCCTTTCTGAGACTTTTTTTCTTGGGGGCCCCTTTAAGGTTTATTGCTTAACTATAAACACCATTATGTCACCACGAGCCAATCAGACGGCAGGGTAAGAGCGGGCTTTGCTGCAGGTCCTGGTAGCTTCAGCTTGCTGAACTCCTGCCTAAAGGCATTAAAAATGAATTGGTCCCAGGATGGCGTAAGGAGAAACACTGGTTTGTAAAACTGGATTAAAGGGGGGTGGATCTTGCTTTCTACCGTTTGGGGTGAAAGGACAGTGTGGCATGGGGATCAAGCTTTATTTGAATTAGGGGTTGACTGTCATCTAGTGATTGGAGCAGGGGTGGCTGGGAGCTGAGATGCCTCAAATCTATTTTCCAGTTTGGGGAGAACATGTTACCAAGTGGTTAGAGCAGGGGTTGATAAGTCAGGACTCTTTGGTTCTGTTCCTGGCTCTGGAAAGGAATTTGGTACAGTGGTTAGGAGATGGGCAAGACAGGGCTCCTTGGGCTCCATTCCCAGCTTGAAGAAGCACTGTCGTCTGGTTGTCAGAGCAGAGGAGTGGGAGTCGGGAAACCTCGGCTCTGGTACACCTGGGGCAAGTCACTTTTTCCTTAGTTAATCTGGACATGGCAGAGTTCTGGCTGGCATCGATGGGGCACTGTGGTGAAGGAGTTCACAACACTGCAGTTGGTTGGCTTCGGCTAGGGACTTCTGTGAAAGCGTCTGCCCTCCCTGGAACTGCTCTCGAAGCGCTCACACTGGTGGGTAGAAGCCATCTTTTGCAGAGTAGAGCTGTACAAGGGAGCACGGCCACCACCAGCATAGGGTGACCAGATGTCCCGATTTTATAGGGACAGTCCCGATATTTGCGGCTTTTTCTTATATAGGCTCCTGTTACCCCCCACCCTCTGTCCTGATTTTTCACACTGGCTGTCTGGTCACCCTACACCAGTAGGAGATTGCTGGTGTACCTTCAACATGGCACTGAGTAGCAAAAACAGAAGCCAAGTACTGGGGAAGAACACACTGAGGGTTGGGGGAGGTCCAGGAGCATGGCTGGAGGTGGGGGAAATGGGGAGAAGGTTACTCATGGAAATTAACAGCATAAAAAGCAGCCAGACCTTGGGACAGGAAACGTGCAGTGATTTCTGCAGACCCTGTCCTGTTCTGGCCTGGCCCTACACATCTGAAAAACACAAGAGGTTCAAAAAGCTCAGCATTAATGTTTAAGGAGCTTGGTTTGAAGTACGTGCAGCAGTGAGGCCTGGCGGAATGAAGCTGGGCACAATATGTATCTGATTTATAATTAATAAAGGAGATTTATTTCCCCTGTGTCTCTCTCCCTCGCTCTGATTTTGATCTCCAAGTTTAAAGAGGCAGATTGTGTGGTGTTGGTTTTTTAATGCACTCTTTGTCCATTAATACTGCACGACTAGCCTTGCATAGCTGGGCACACCCTTCCGGCTTTACCCTTTTACCCTGCGTATTCAATCTGCTTCAATTATTGGTCAGGCTTTCTCAGTGCTGCAGTTGCTTGATTTCGTTAGTGCAGAAAGCAGAGAGGCACAGCAGTGGGTAGATTAGATACAGCCCAGAGCATCTGGGGAGGGGTGGGACACGGTTGGTTTATTCTCAGGGTCTTAAGCACAAACAACTGGTCATCTGGTTTCCTCTGCCCAACTCAAGACAAGAAGGGAAAACCACTTGCCTCACAAAGAGGCAGCCAGGATGGTCCATTCACTTCCTCTGGCAGCAGGAAAGGCAACATGCCTTCAGCCCTCATTAGCCCTATTTCACATATGGGGAAACTGAGGCACATAGAGGGGAAGTGACTCGCAGTGGTAGAGTCACGATCAGAACCCCAGGTGTTCCTGGTTCCTAATACCATAGTTCTCACTGCAAATGGGACACTGGCAGCCACAAGGTAAGACTTTCAAGGGCACAATCTTGCACTTCGTAAGTGGGGAGAGGAAGAATGAGATGTATAGGACCCAGTTTCTTCTCTCTCTCCCATCACTCTAGTGGGTGAAGGGAGAATGGATTCGTATGTACAAGATTTAGTTACAATGGTGCATCATGGTCGAGATCAGAGTGGATAAAAGCACAGGGTGGTATACAACACTTGATCTGAGCTCAGTGTTGTATTCCCTGGTAGCTAGATTTTAACTGGCAGGCTTGGGGATGGGCGGAGGGGGGAGAGAGGTTTTCTTAACAGCCTCACTGTCTCTCTCACTCTATGTGCTGTGTTCACATTTGACCATGGCAGGCTTGCTTCTCAGTCATGCCAGTTTTAGTGGAATAAAGATTAAATATTAATAAATAAAGCAAAACCCCAAGCATTTTGGATGGGTTATAAACCCTCCTGTGACCTCCAGCCAATGGAGATTACAGTTAGGAAGAGGCTTCCCTATGGACAGGTTATTTCAGAGCTGTGACAGCAGAGATTCTAGCATCTTCCCTGAAACAGCCAGTCAGAGACAAGATTCAGGCCTAGGTGAACCTCTGGTTTGATCCAGTCTGGCAGTTCCTGTGGGTTACTCCTGGTTTACACCATCGTAAGTGAGGTCAGAGTCATACTCGTTACGTGCAATGAGAGGAGGGTGGCTTTGTGGTTCAGTCACAGGAGCAGGGGTCAAGAGATCTGAGCTTTCCTCCCTAGCTGTGGGAGGATGTGTGGTCTAGTGGTTAGAGCACAGGCTGGGAGATAAGACTCCTGGATTCTAGTCTCTGCTCTGGGAGGCAGTGCAGTCTAGTGGTTAGAGCAGAAAACTGGGAGTCAGGACTCCCAGGTTGTACTCTTGGTTTTGGGAGGGAGTGTGATCTAATGTTTAGAGTACAGACTGGGAGACAGGACCCCTGGGTTCTATTCCCAGCTCTGCCACCTACTTCCCTTGTGATGCTGGACAAGCCACCTCAGTCTCCCTTCTGTAAATGGAAATAATAATATTGACCTGCTTCCCGGGGGGCCTGTGTAGCTTAATCCATGAATGTTTGTAAAGTGCTTTGAGATGCTTATTTGGGAGATGCGAGAGAAGGGAACAGTCCTATTACTTTTATGCCTTGGCCAGCATTTCCTGCCAGAGGAGTGAAAGCATTCTTTCACGGCAGCTCCACCTCGGCAGGCTGTGAAGATAGGGCCTGATTCAACGCCCACTGAAGTCAATGAAAGTCTTTCCACGGACTCCTAGGGGCTCTGGATCAGGTCCACACTGTGGCTGAGAGTGTGATGGCTGGGGCAGCGGGTGTTCATGTTGCAGATTGCTAGTTCCACCCCTAGGGTGCTCTGCTTAATGGCTCCATTGATCAAGATGTCCGTTTTCTTTTCTTTTTTCCCCTCTCCCTGAGCTGTTCCTTGCGCTTGTTGTGGCCCAGCACAGCATGGCCAGAGCAGACAAGACGTCATTGAGATGCTCCAGTTGGCCTGATAGAACAGAGCCGAGCGGGAGGAAACATATAAAATAAAGATGACATCTTGTGAAATGCAGGGATGCTGTCTAAAAATAATCAACCCCCCCCTGCCCCCCTCCGGCTCTGCAAAGGAACCACAGCTGCAGTGCAGATCCAGCCACAGCCACACCAGAGGAACGGGGGCGTTGGGGAAGTTGCCCTGTCTCGTGGCCTGAGCTGTCTGCGGGACGGGCTCTCTCTCCAGAAGGGTTAATAATCCCCCAGCTAATACGTTAGCATTCATGAAGAAGAATCAAAGCTGCATCTAGGGAGCCACGGGCTCAGCCCGGGCATGTCTGATGCACTCAGCCCGTGCTGCTGATAGATTCACAGGAGCGTGTATACAGCCAGTGAAAGCTTGCAGGACAAAGATACGAGACAGTAATGGCTCTGACAGTCCCCCTTACAAGCAGGAGCTGCAGAGGTCAAGCTCAGGAAAAAACATTGTCATTCCAATAACCTCTGTTTTCTCCTTCCCCTTGTTTCACCCATTCCTCATTTCCCTGCAGTGCATTTGGTGCCCATCCCCCAGACTCCCAGAGGGCAAATCAGCTGATGCTTTTAATTCTTAAGCTAGACAGCCCTTGACTTCCTGCTTGCAACTGTGAGAACTATAATTTCTCTTGAGTCACAAAAGTTTCCAAAAAGCAGATGGAAAGAAGGTTGAGGGGAGAGAAATGAAGTGTGGAAATGGGATGATGAATGGGAAACAGAAGCTATTTGTTCAGAATGCAGACACAAATCACACACAGTAACATAGACCTATGCCCAAACACAAGCACACAGACATACAGTATCACAATCACTGAGACACTCACAAACACAACACAGCATAGATGCAAAACACAGAAACACAAAGACCCAACAATGTAGAAGCACACACCAAGGTCTGCACATAAATATTACTACAGAGATGCTCCAACAAAATAACACAGTGATGTACAAATGAAGACACAACCACACCATAACAGCAACACACAAACTGACACACTCACAATAATACAGAGGCATAATCTGAGATAAACTCACATGCTTATAATCAGGGTAATACATCCAATAACAGGGACATAAAAGTTGAGAGAATCGCACAACACACACACCTGCATGCACACAATATCAGGGATACAATAATTGAGAAACTCTCACAATAACAGTCACACAAACTGAGACAAACCCTCAGTAACAAGGATATGTAACTTGAGATGTTCTCACCATAGCACCCACAGGTACGTCTAGATAGCTTCACACATATAATAACAAAACTCACACATTAACAAAGACACATGCTGAGTCACATACACACAAGCAGACTAGCGCTGTTTTTCCTAGAGGGGTCCATAAATCCAAGGAACCTGGCTGTGATCTGTTTGTTTTTTGGCTAAGCAGTTTGGATCCAGTCCCTCACTAGACTCCCCAGGGACCTGTGCAGTGGCTACAGTGGGAATCTCAGACATCCTCGTCCTCCAAACTCGAAGGAACTGTACTCTCTATTCATCACTTCTCCCCTCCCCACGGAGTCCATCAGACACACAAAAGGCTCGGTCTCTTCTGCATTAGGCCATTAAAAACAATCTTTATGTGCTTAATTGGAGGATATAAACCTTATTTGACCTTTGGAAGTCAAATCCTACTGAGGAAAATAGAAAGGAGCATAAACACTGGCAAGTCAAGTGTAAAAGTATAATTAGGCAGGCCAAAAAAGAATTTGAAGAGTAACTAGCAAAAGACTCAAAAACTAACAGCAAAAAATGTTGTAAGTACATCAGTAGCAGGAAGCCGGCCAAACAACCGGGGGCCACTGGATGATCAAGGTGCTGAAGGAGCACTCAAGGAAGACAAGGCTGTTGCGGAGAAGCTAAATGAATTCTCTGCGTCGGTCTTCACGGCAGAGGGTGTGAGGGAGATTCCCACACCTCAGCCATTCTTTTTAGGTGACAAATATGAGGAACTGTCCCCGATTGCAGTGTCAGTAGAGGAGATTTTGGACTAAATCGATAAATTAAATGGTAATAAGACATCTGGACCAGGTGGTACTCACTCAACAGTTCTGAAGGAACTCAAATTTGAAATTGGAGAACTACTAGCTGTGGTATGTAACCTATCACTTCCTTACTGATGACTGGAGGATAGCTAATGTGATGCCAATTTTTTTAAAAAGGCTCCAGAGGTGATCCTGGCAATTACAGGCTGGTGAACCTAACTTCAGTACCAGACAATTGGTTGAAACTATTGTAAAGAACAGAATTGTCAGACACGTAGATTGACATGATGTATGGGGAAGAGTCAACACAGCTTTTGTAAAGAAAAATCATGTCTCACCGCTCTATTAGAATTCTTTGAGGGGGTCAACAAACGTGGACTAAGGTGATCCATTGGCTATAATTTACTTGGACTTTCAGGGGTCACCTAATGAAATTAACAGGCAGCAGGTTTAAAACAAGCAAAAGGAAGTTCTTCACACAACACAGTCAACCTGTGGAACTCATTGCCAGGGGACGTTGTGAAGACCAAAACGTAACTGGATCATTCATGGAGGATAGGTTCATCCATGGCTATTGGCCAAGATGGTTGGGGATGCAGCCCCATCCTCTGGGTGTCCCAGAGCCTCTGAATGCCAGATGCTGGGACTGGACAACAGAGGATTGATCACTTGATGATTGCCTGGTTCTGTTCATTCCCTTGGAAGCATCTGGCACTGGCCACTGTCGGAAGAGAGGATACTGGGCTAGATGGACCATTTGTCTGACCCAGTATGACCATTCTTATGTTCTTACAACATGGGCCTGGCAGGGATTAAGGAAACAGAGAGTGAAACAAGGAACTAGAATGAATTGTCCTGTGTGTGGAGCAACTAATTGCAGCATAGGTGCATTGTACCTTTAGCTCTGCTCAATACTAGCAACAGCAGTTTGTACATTGAGGGCCAAATTCTGCTCTTTGTTACACCTGTGCGATGACACTGCCTACCATGGTGGAACGGAAAGAAGAATCAAGCCCAGTGGGTCCAATTGTCAAATGTGACATAATTCAGGACATAATGTGACATAATTCAGGACACCCAGTTCTACTCATGATACTAGGTACCCAAGTACCCACATTACATGCCCAATAATTAAAAACAGACAATGCATTTGGCACTCCACAGAACACACAAGGAGACATCGGCCCTGGCCCCTAGTAGCTTAGCACAGACACAGATAATAAACATAATCCCCTGGATGACAGTTCAGACACAGGGGGGAGCAGATCAACATGGAAATGCTTCTGGGTGCCTTTCCTGATTGCCACTGACTCGCTGTGTCTCTTTCTACGGTTCAGTTTTCTCACTTGTAAAAATAGAGTGGAGAAAATGGGAGATCTGAGCTATCAGCAGGAACTGAGTTATAAAGGAAACTGTTGCATTGGGGATCAGATCAGTGAGAGGGGAAACTGATTTTGTTGGGAGCATTTTGGATGGGTTGAAGGGGGAAGTTTGCAGTAGATAACGACGACATGGCAGCAGTCCAGGAAAGCTGCCAGGGATGATGCGGAAGGGTCTGATTTTAGAGTTCCTGAAATAGGACAATAGGGCAGCATTCTGGGATGTGAAGGGACAAGAAAAGCTGGGGGATGCAAGCCTACACGACGAGACGAATGTCAGCACTGTCATTCTACATCCAGCTATACCCACTCCCTAACCTGGAACCCAGACATGACTTCCTCCAGCTCCAGAGCTTCTCTCACCATGTCAGTGCTGGCTGGAATAGGGACCTGTATGTAATTGGGGCACCGAGCTGGATGCCTTCCCTAAGCTCCTTACTTTCGTTCTAATTTGCTGTCAGAGCTGAATAAATTAATGGGGATGGCTATCAGCATGATAGGAAAATCCCAGCAGGGCCCTGGGCCCCCCTGCAGATTAATCTGCCTGTCTCGCAATAACCTGTCTCCCAAGTCACCACCTCTTAATTCAGATGGTGCTCTGAAAAAACCTGCCATAATGCCGTGCCGTTGCCCCTCCCGTCACTGCCAGGGAGAAGATCACAGGGATGGGGGAGTAAATCATCATGGAGGTATTAAAAGGAAACAGACAGTACACTGAGCTTCAAAGCTGTGGCTCAAAAAGTCAGTGGCTGGGGAATTGATTGTATCTTTGCATTATCAAAGCAGAGAAGGAGGGATGGGGGAGTTTGATTTTAAAATGGTGGCTTGTCCAACCAAAATGTAGCTTGTTGTTTAGGTTTTTTAAATCAATATCAAGTGGATTTTAGATTGTCTTTAATCCTAGTTTAAATTCGTGCACAGGTGGTGTCATTCCCAATCACCTTCTACATTCAGGAGACACAATCGGGAGGGAGGGAGGGACTGGGCCCTGACAAGGAGGTTTCTTTTTGCTTCCAGCTTATTTGGAGGAGAGGGTGTGCAATGTATTGTCACTGCTGGAGAGAAGGCATTAGGTTGTTTCCTGCAATTAGTTCCCCCCAGTCTTCGATCCAGTATCATGAGACCAAGATTCAGAGCCTGTGATAGCAGGGCTGGGGAGTAGGAATCATAGGGAGGGTAGCTTGCCTGTCCCTCTCATGCACGCATACATGTTGAGTATGATGATCTGTAGTGTGGGAGTGCCCATTGTGCTAGGTGCCACACAAAAGATGTCTTTGAGCTGAAGAGTTTACTGTCTAAAGCAGGGGACGGCAACCTTTCAGAAGTCTCGTGTGCCAAGTCTTCATTGATTCACTCTAATTGAAGGTTTTGCGTGCCAGTCATACATTTGAACCTTTTTAGAAGGTCTCTTTCTATAAGTCTATAATATAGAACTAAACAATTGTGGTATGTAAAGTAAATAAGGTTTCAAAATGTTTAAGAAGCTTCAATTAAAATGCAGAGGACCCAGGCAGTGTGAGTGCCACTAAAAATCAGCTCGCGTGCTGCCTTAGGCACTCGTGCCATAGGTTGCCTACCCCTGGTCTAAAGCCTTGTCTTCACTTGGATTTCACTGCAAACTACTTTGTCTTCACTTGGATTTTACCTGCGTTAGCTGACACGTGGTCAGAAAACAGCTTTTTTCCTAGTGAAAACACACGGGAGGACAGGAGACAACAGATGGAGACAACAAAAAGGCAGGGGGATCCCAGCCTAACAATGAGACGCTGATAAGCTATGTAATAAGCGACAGTTACGCCTCTGCATGCATAGCCCCCATTCCCACATATTCTCACACATGCACAGACCCATCTGCAAAATTAACAAAGACCTACGTGTAGGTTATCTGAATATGATGCTGGCTTTTCTTCTCTTGGTATTAATTTGCCAGTGCCAGGCTGCGGCAACTTCTTTGTATTTCAACAGCACCTTCTATCCAAAGATCTCACAGCACATTATGAACATTCTTTAATTAAGTTTCCCTGTGAGGTAGGCAAGTAAAATATTAACATCCGCATTTTGAAGACACAGAAACAGAGGTTTGCCTCAAGATCGCACAGCAAGTCAGCAGCAGGGTCAGGAACAGAACTCAAGAGTCCTGATTCCCTGTCCTCCCTTGCTGTAACCACTAGACCACATACCCTACCAGAGTATATAGAACAGTAGTGTTTAAGGCCAGAGGGGTCCATAGGCTCATCTAGTATAACACAGGCCACAGGATTTCATCCAGTTACTTCTGTATTAAACCCGGTAACTTGTGTTTGGCTAAAACATATCTTCTAAGAAGGCATCGAGTCTTGATCTGAAGACTTCAAGAGCTGGAGAATCTGCCACCACCCTGGTACTTTGTTTCAATGGCTAATCCCCTTCCTTGTTACAAACGTGCCCCTTATTTCTAAGGCTATGTCTATACTAGCACTTTTGTCGGCAAAACTTTTGTCTCTGAGGAGTGTGAAAAAATGCTCTCCCGCCGACATAACTACCACCGCTATGTCTGTAGTGCAGACACAGCCTAATATGAATTTAACTGACTACATTCCAGCTATAAAGTGTTCAAACTCCCGGCTCCCTGCCCTACCCGCTTCCTCTCAAATCTGGGTTTATAATACAGGTCCCTAGTTGTCTACCTTGTCCCTTTTAACCACTAGACAGCAATGCCTATGAAACTATAAAAGAAGGATTATTTTTGTAACAGGGGTGTACATTTTTTTTTGCTGGTTACCCAGACAAATTCTTTTGTCAGTTACACGTTGCACAACCCTACTGGCTTCCATGGAACTGCATGGGTCTGAAAGGAGAATCTGGCCTAATGCCATATGACGTTTAAAAAAAATCATTGAAAACTGTTAGTATTATCAGTTTAAATTGTCCCCTGAATTGCTGAGATCCAAAACTCAATGATATATTGATGTATGGTGCAGTAGGAGAAACAGACTGAAACTGACAAGAAAGTGAAACCAACTAGCCTATTAGCACCATCTCCAACTGAGTGAAGTGCAAACAAGTAAACAAACTGCCAAAAGGGAGAAAAGTAAATTTAAATGTTCTTTAAAATCCTTTGAGTAAGCTCGGGTGTTAAAGAAACTGGGGCTCTCCGTTACACCAGTGTAAATTCAGGGTAACGCCGCAGGATTTACATTGTTATCACCACAGGCAGAACTGAGCACGAGTTTTATTTTGACATTGTTCCTTCTCTGCAGACCTCATCTGCCCGGGGGCCAAATTATTTCTGGCCCCACAAGCTCAGGGATTTCTTTTCTCTCTTTTGTCAGCTGAGGGAGGGTGGATCAGAAAGGATGCACTCCCTTCATTCTCTAAGCCCCTCATGAATTTAATATGATGCTTGAATTAGCACCCCCATACCGTCTCACACAATGTATACGAAGAACCTACTGACAATATCTGCTATGGGGGAATAATGTGGGTCTCACTGTATAATCTCTCCTCTGTAAGAAAATCTCCCAAGGTTATTGGATTTATTCAGACTGCACTCCCTTGGCTCAAGAGAGATGCTGAGAGTGTGTGTGTGTGTGTGTGTGTGTGTGTGTGTGATGGGTGCATGGTGGGGATCAGGGGTGGGGATGGAAATCCTACAGAAGAGCATTTAAAAATGAGCAACATGAAAAGGTTGCTGGCTGTTTAAATGCAGTGGCTCACTGCAGCAGGCAGGCTGTGTCTAGACAAACTCCTGCAAATCTCCGAGGCACTTATCCCTTCTCATTCATTTCTGATGGACTGTCTAGTGTGAAGTGAACACAGCTGTCTACTGAGGAATGGAGCCCTTGGATGAAAGGCCACGGGCATCCCTTTTATCTTCCCTTTGATTTTTCTTTGACATTCCTTTGTTTCCCTTCTGGACCTCTCCTGCCTTCCATCTCCATAATCTCCTTTATAGAAAGACATATACAGGTACGTAAGGAACTTTAACTGGAGCGTTAGGACTTGAATACATACATAGAATGTGCTTAAATGAATAGATAGTTAAGCAACTCTTGTCCACAATACTCTCAAACAAAAGACATCTATCCCCCTTACAACCTGGTGGGATATTCATTGCAGCGCATGGAACAGGAGTGCTGGCTCTGTGATCACAGCAATTGAGACCCAGCCACTCCCAGCAGCAGGTAATATTTGAATGATGGCTCTAAGGGGTGCTCCTGGCCACTGCAATCCCAGCCTCTCCCAGCAGAAAGCACGAAAGTGGACAGTGCAGCAGGGTGCTGGCTGTGGGGAGCTGGCACTTAGATGCTACAGTGATGAGCACAGCACAAGAACCTAAATAAAACTCACAGCTACTTCATTCCCAGGAGGTGGTGCTGTAGAGAATAATGTCGGAGCGCCAGCTGTGAGGGGAGGTCCCTGCTACTCCACTTCCATCTTCTCCCAGCAGGAAGTATTGCAGGGAATGGGGCAGGAATGCTGGAGGAGCTCACAGCTAGTCCAGAGGCCATGGCCCTCTCAGCTAGAAACCCTCTGGCAGTGATATGAAGCTGCTCCTTTGGCTCTGAGCATATGTCTACACAGGGCCGGCTTTAGGCCTATTCCACCAATTCCCCTGAATCGGGCCCCGCGCCTAAGAGGGCCCCGCACCCAGTGAGAATCCCTTCCCTGGCTAGAGGCGCCTTTTTAATTTTTACTCACCTGGCGGCGCTTTGGATCTTCAGCAGCGGGTCCTTCACTCTCTCCGGGTCTTCGACGGCACTTCGGCAGTGGGTCCTTCAGTGCCACTGAAAACCTGGAGCAAGTGAAGGACCCACCGCCGAAGTTCCGCCAAAAACTCAGAGCACCACCCGGTGAATACAAGCCCCACGTGTTTTTTTACATGGTTTTTTTTTTTTTTTAAAGTCATCCCTGCCAGGGCCCCATCGAAACTGTTTGAATTGGGCCCCGCACTTCCTAAAGCCGGCCCTGTCTACACTGCAGTTCAAAACCCGCGACTGGCCTGGGCCAGGTGACTCGGGCTCATGGGCTGTTTAAATGCGGTGTAAACTTCTGGGTTCAGGCTGCAGCCCAGGCTCTAGAACCCTGCAAGGTAGGAGGATCCCAGAGCTTGGGCAAGCCGGGAAGTTTACATTGCAATTAAACAGCCCTGCAGCCTGAGTCAGCACAAGCCAGCCACGGGTGGCTAACTGCAGTGCAGACATTCCTAAAGCCAGGTCTCTACTGCAAACTTACATCAGTATAACTAAGGCACTGGGGTGTGAAAGATCCACACCTCTGAGTGACGCCGTTATACCGATCTAACCCCCACTGTGGACAGCGTTGCCCCTGTTGACACAGCTACTGCCTCTCACGGAGGTGGATTAACTCTGCAGAGAGGAGACGCTCTCCCGTTGGCATAGTAGCATCATCACTAAAGCACTACAGCTTTGGTAGCTGTGCTGCTGCAGCTTTTGAAGTGTCGACCTACCCTAAGGGACCTCCCAGTTCCTCCAGAGCCTACATTTCTGAGATGGAAGTACTGTGAATGACAAAAGAGCACTAACATTCCACCAAATGGAATTAATAGGCAGCAGGTTTAAAACAAACACAAGGAAGCATTTCTTCACACAACGCACAGTCAACCAGTGGAACTCCTTGACACAGGATGTTGTGAAGGCCAAGACTATAACAGGGTTCAAAAAAGAACTAGATAAATACATGGAGGATAGGTCCATCAATGGCTATCATCCAGGATGGGTAAGGATAGTGTCCCTAGCCTCTGTTAGCCAGAAGCTGGGAATGGGTGACAGGGGATGGATCACTTGCTGATTCCCTGTTCTGTTCATTCCCTCCGGGGCACCTGGCATTGGCCACTGTCGGAAGACAGGATACTGGGCTAGATGGACCTTTGATCTGACCCAGTCTGGCCGTTCTTATGTAGCTACTCCTCCCCATGCCTGTCTGAGGACATTGCTTTCAAACTGCACCTTGATAGATCCTTTATATATTTTGTGGGTCCATTGTTCCTTTCCTATGAGGATCTCAAAACCCTTTACAAAAATGAATGAAGACGCACTGACCCGCCTCCAGAGGTAGATCAGTGTGACCACCCCTGTTTTATAGAACGGGGGAACTGTGGCACAGAGAGGTGGAAGGACTTGTCCACAGGTAGGCAATGGTAGAGCCAGGTACAGAATCTACAAGAACTAACTCAGAATCCCTTGCTCTAATCATTGGACCAGGCTCCTCCCTAAGCCAACATTCCTGGAAAGATACAGGTACTTGAAAGGATACTGTGGAGGAAGAGAGAGAGGGCGAATGCCAGCAGTAACTGGAATGCTTATTACATAGATATTGTTGTTTCTTTATTGCAGTGATACTTTTTCTTTGCCTTCTAAAAGAGACATGACGCAAGTTCATTTGGACACGTAGAGGCTGTTGTTTCATTTTGGGCCTATACCATCTCATCACTGCAGCCCCTCAGGAAGGTAAGAAGGTTACTTCCACTGCCCTACCCAAACTGGTCAGGAATCCAGGTAGCTCATATGCTGGCTTGACAGGGGCTGGGATCACTGTGAGCTCACACTCGGTCTCTGCTGAGGTGAGGCCCTGCATTGTTCCCTGTCCCAAGTCCCTTAATCTCCAGCGGACTCAGAAGCAGTACTGAGCAGTTTCTGAGACATCTACATTTACCTGTCATGGAAAACAGGATGGATGTGACTCAGGCTTTTTAGTCTGATGATGGGACAGTAAATTGAGGAGAATTTGGAAAGACCCTCATCCCTTTCCCCCCAAAATTAGCCATGGAAACATATATTTGCAGAGATTTGTTTCTCTTCAACCCCAAGCCCAGCCATCATCACTTGGCATCAGTTGTGATTACTGGAAAGTTCAGAGCAGCAGCAGTGGGTGTGGATGAAGGATGGGCCAGGGAGCAACAGATCAATTGATCAGAGCTAAGTGCTACCCCTAAATCAATGGAGACAGCAATTTCTGGCCAATCCAGGATCCAGTGAATCCCTGCCAGAGACAGCCCCCCTTAACCAGCACCCTGCTTCCCCCACTCCCCACATACACCCTTTCCTGTATGACTGGGGCCTGGTATCTGCAGTCAGTCACAGGGGCGGCTCAAGGCACCAGCGCAGCAAGCACGTGCCTGTGGCTGCAAGCCGGGAGGGGAGGGGGGGCAGCGTGCCAGTCGTTGTGAGGGCAGCAGTCAGGGAGCCTTTGACTGCGTTTCTGCAGGAGGTCTGCCGGTCCCGCGGCTTCAGCGGCAATTTGGCGGCAGGTATGCTGAAGGCACAGGGCCGGCAGATCACCGGCAGGACCGCCGCTGAATCCGCGGGACCAGCGGACTTCCCACAGAAACGCCACCGAAGGCTCCCTGACTGCCGTGCTTGGGGCGGCAAAATACATAGAGCCGCCCCTGGTCAGTCAAATCCATCATGAGCTTGCTCATATTTCTAGACATGAGGGGAAAGGTTTGTCAGCACAAGGGAGTTGAAAGAGCAAGATAATTCCAGTGGGACTGAAAAGAGGTGTTGCTGTGGAGGGAATAGCCATCTCCAGCTCCTCTCTTCTAAGCTACACTCCACCCTGAACCATAAAGCTCCATGGGGAGAGTACCTATCTATCTGTCATTTGTATATAAACCCTTTTGTGGATTTATCATCTATCACTTTTATGTAAAGCCTATCAACGTAGGGTGAAATACTGACCCTGCTGAAGTCAATGGCAAAACTCCCGTTGACTTTGATAGGCCTGACTTTCATCAATTGGCATTTTGTGAATGATGCTCATAACTCCCTTTCCTGTGGGATTCTGGAGGGGACATAGTGGGGCCGAAGTTTGCACTAGATCCAGGGGCCACAGCTCCCCATAATCCACCCCTGCATGAGGCAACAAAGTGGTCTGAAAAGAAACCCCTAGAAGCGCCTGAAATGGAAGGGCGTCTCCCACACCGTGCACGTACACACCGCGTTTGACTAATGTAAGGGAAGCTGAAGGCTGTGTCAGTGTTGCTGGGTAATACCTGGAGGCTCTTATGTAAAGGGATTGCCAGAGGCAGGCAAGGGCTGCATTAAATATGCAACACACTGGATCTGGTTGAAATTTATGGAACCGGTTGCACAGAACCTGTCACGTGGCTTGAAGGGGAGGGGGAAGAAGATGCCTGTGCCAGCAAAAAAAAGAGAGAGAGACTTTTTGAACATCTTTGCATATTGTTAATACAAAGCCATGGTTTTCTCTGACATATTGCAACCCAGACATCTCCACAGTAAGAAGGAATGGAAAGAGCAGAGCTAGAATTTTAAAAGAAATCAGAGTGTGCAACAAAATTCAAAAGAAAAAGAAGAGCTGCTGGATGTATTCTAAATGGCCAGAGTCCATTTAATCCCACTCACTTCAAGGAAGACACCCAGTGAGGGCAGAATGTGACCTGTTTGCACTTTACAAGGGTATTTGAAGGGCTAGAGCCTCAGCTGGGTCAAATCAGCATAGCTCCTCTGTTGACTTCAATGGGTTCATTTGTTTTACGAGAGCTGAGGATCAGGCCCGGTGTTTTAGGTTGTGGGTAAAGACACAGATTCTGACTCCCCGTCTACGAGCGGGATGCAGGGAGCACAGTTCCTACTGTGGCCATACTCCTGGTGCTTGCGCTCCATGAATGCAAGTGTCCATTCCATGGCATCTTAGCATGCACCGCAGTGCTAGACACTCCCAAGTCAGGGGGATGGCAGGGTACGGCCCAGCCCCTTTCTGCACTGCATGGCAGTCAAAGAGGATGCATATTTTAAGGCTGTTGTTCCAGTGGATGATTCCTGGAGCTGTTCCTCCAGTGCCCCTTCTGGAGGTATGGCCTCTGTCCTCCAGATAGAATGCCTCTGGCATCTGCTGCAATATGGTGCCCTTCTGTACCATCCCACCCGCCAACTTGGCTACAGATCCTAAAGAACGTGGTCCTAAAAGCCTGCACAGGTATTTGGTGCAGCGTTGTCTAGTTCCACCAGCAGCTGGAGCAACATTAACTCCTGTGCAGATTTCCCCTGGGAAATTTGCTATGCTCTGGGAGCATGCCATGTCAGGTAGCTGTTGCCCATCCCCCTCACGACATATTCCCTCCTGACCCACAGTATCCCAACTCTGAAGTATGTCTGGGAAGGGTCTTCCGGAGGCTGAGAGAAGCATATTGCATACCTGCGGCTTCTATATAATGTAATCTATTCTATCTAACCTACGTTTTTATACCCTGCTCATCACAGTGGTATCTGAACTTATCCCTAGCCAATTCCACTGGCTTTTTTGCTCCTGTGTAGGTAAGAACAGTATGGGGCCTTCAGTTTTTGTAAAGCATACTGGAATTTTTCAAGATGAAAGGCTCTCTCTCCATATATATTTAATATTAAATAAAAAGTTGTTTAAAACTCTCAACCTTGCACACCTACTGGCTGCACAAAGTAATTTCTAGTCCTTTTAAATTCTCTTAATCAGGAACATTTTTCTGAATGGATACAAAAATATTGCTAGAGACAGATTTCCCCTGATTGGTTCATCCTGATCTGCTGCTACTAGCAATAGGAAGGGATGGCTGGGCTGCACTGCCACCTGCTGGTACTGATAAAGTAATGCACAAACAAATTCTTTTAGAGTCATGTGTTGCCTGATGTTGCTGAGTGGCCATCAGCTCTCAATGACTTCAGCAGGAGCTGAGCGACCTCAGGAGTGTGCAGGATTGGATCCTTAAACAGCATACGTTTCTACTCTGCAAATAAGTTGAGCAAGGGAAGTAGGATAATACTCCTCTAGTCTGGCATCTTTCATCTGTGGATCTCAAAGAGCATAACAGATGTCAGTTAAATTAATCTCATACTGTAACCCTTCTATGAGCTAGGTATGGATTACAGCTGTTTCACAGAAAGTTAAAGAGAGGCACAGATATGTGGGTTAACAGATCAAGGTAAAGATTATGGGGATGCCTACGGTTTACTTTGACCTTGTGTTAAAACTACACATTGCCTGTCTTCACTAGGATTTTATCTCAGGTTAGTTACCATGTGCTATTTTACACTAATTAAGAACACACTTTTTCCCTAGTGAAGATGCACCCTATAGCTATGGGGAAGAAGTTTTTCCTTGACCAGCTAGCACTTGTTCAGACTACAACTTGCCTTGTGTTCACTAGGATTTTAACACGTGTAAGGTGTCATATTAATCATTTCTTAGTGAAGCCAAGACCTTTAATGTGAGTTGTTACAGTCGTTTTATCTAGTTCTGTCTAATATCCACTTTTAAAACTCTAATCTTGGCTTGACTAACGTTTTGGGCCTTGGTTGGGGTATGTCTACATGGAGAAATTGACTTGCATAGCTACAGTGGAATAATTATGCCACTATAACTATGCCAGTATAACACCACATAGCTATAGTCACTGGTATAATTATTCTGCTACAGCTACACCGGTCAGTTTCTTCATGCAGATCAACGATTCAGCCCTTAAGACTAGGAAAAAAGGTCCTTTTAGCAATTGAGCCGGCTCAGCTGAGATTGAGAGTTTAGTTTCATTCAACTGAATACCCCACATAACACCAATGTACACCGTTTAACACATTTAACTTGATTGTAGCAGGTTGTCTACATTCTTGCCTGTGGCAATAGTGTTTCTGCAAAATTGATCAGCGGTGAAATAATTAAATGACTTTAATGGCCTCTAAAATTGTTCTTTAAATCCTCAGCATTAAGCTTTGTCATCAACACCTCATTGAGATGAATGGGACACTTCAGACTTCACTCAGCATGCTGTTACCCGCTGTAGAGTCAGACAAGTTGGTATGTGTTGGTGTTTGGAAGATTTTCTGCACAACCAGAGGGCTAGAAATGTGATTTTTTCCCCCCTTATAGGAAATCATAAACTCTTCAGAAATAGATGTGAGCCTCCAGAGAAGGAAATTCATCAGAGTGATTAAGGCAGGACGGCCTTTTCTCACTAGGGACATGTTGCTCTATCTAGTATTAGCCTGTCTCATCAGACTTCTCTTGTGTGCAGGGAATGGAACAGCATGGAATGCCATCTGCTGAGGTGTTGATGTGAGGAGCTTGAAGCGTAGCATTGCCGGAATTCCCAAGAAGAAACCCAAAATCTACTGTACAGAGAGGGCCAGCCAGAGACAACATGTGCATGGGGGGGGGAGTGTGATGCAGGGTCACATCCCCCCCCCCCCGCTCCAATTTGCTGCTTGGCTTGTATTGAGCATGCTCAGTAACGGTGCTGAAGCCAGCTGCCCTCATTCTGCTCCCCCCTTATCGGCAGGCACCGGTTGTCTCTGCCCAGCAGTGAGTTTCATATCTGCAAGCTCCTCAATCATCCTTCCCCTTGTAGAAGGGGAACCCAAAGCCAGATGCAGTCAGGATGGATAAGGTGTTGAATTGGTGCTGAAGCCTCTACCCACTATGGTTTGCACTTCAGATCTGTCTCTCTCAATCTGGCCCCTCGCCACAGTATCTAAGGGGCAAATATGAGCGTTATAAAATAATATCATTGCTGTCTGGTTACAGAGGGCTTGTCTACACTACAAAATTAGGTCAACTAATTTAGGTCGACTTACAGCCACAGCAGTAATTCAATTGGCTGTTGGTGTCCACACGACCCTCCTTCTGCCAATGGTGCATGCCCTCACAGGAGCACTTGCATGGCACCAACTGAACTGGGGCATTGTGGGGCACTGACAGCTGCACAGGGCTCACAGCTGGAGCCCTCCACCCGCCACGGGGGGACAGCCCGAGCTGTGAGCCTGGCACAGGGCTCAATTTCATAGCAGGGAGCCTACCAGCCTTTCTTGTCAATTTTCTGGTGGCCTCAGGTTCAGAACAGCAGCCAGGGGCTCCCAGCTGGAGTCCTGAGATTGACAAGAAGAGTTGGTAGACTGCGCTGTGAAATTGAGTCCTGTCCAGGGCTTGGATCTGGGGCTGTCACCCCAGTGTGACTGAGGGGCAGGAGTTCCAGCCGTGAGCTCTGTGCCTGGCTGACCGCTGCGGGGTAGGGGACAGCTGTTGCAGACCAAGCCTGAGTTTCTCTGTGCTTGTCTATACTGTATATTGGGGCACAATTCTTTGAGTCAGAGGAAGTCACCATACAATGGTACTGAGGTAACGGCTGTGTAAAGAGGTGCCCTCCACTATGAGCCTGCCCCCCATGTTGAGAACCGCTGCTCTAATGTAAGCAAGACACAAACTCCTCTCCACTCGGGAAGTCCACAGGCAAGAGTCCTCTCCTGAAAATTCCTGGCCCCGATCTCTAAAAAGCTTTGTGCTGGATCTGTCTGTTGTTCATAGCAGATGGTCAGATATCAAGACAAAGGGTTCCAGGAAGGCTAGTAACATTAATTGTTGCAGCCATGCCACCTCAACTCGAGATCTTGTCACATCTGCCAAGCTAAGAATGACTGGGCGGGCAGGCAGGGTCATTGGGGGGCGTGGGGAGATCTCTAGGGCTGCAAAGTGATGACATCTTGCTGCAACTTGCTGTTGTGTTTTCATGCAGTGTTGTAATACAAGTGTGGCCTACTGGACAAAGGTGGCAAACCTGGGGAGTTCCTTTCTGTAAGTACACCTTCCACTGTCTGTGGTGACCTCTGCAGTGCTTTGTTCTGACTAGTTCTAAAGAAGAACTGATATCAATTTCCACCAGCCTATCCTAAATGAGTAGCCCAGAAGAGCTTTCAGGCAAATAAATAGGGACTTGCAACACTGTGCCACATCAGGCCCCCAGCACATCATCAGGTGGTAGCAACCCTGTGCAATGGATTAGTATTGCAATCTAATCTGTTAATCTAATCTCTATTTCTCTTTCTATTCTAATCTAGTTGATCTCTTTCTCTGTGCTTTTCTAGTGCATCCATTAGCACAGAACCACATAGGAAAGAACCCCCTAATAGAGAGAGGATGGGGAACTTGGGATGAATGAGCTAAATTGAACTATTATTATTAATAACCATGTATGAGTGTTGTAAATGCTTATGAGTCAAGTCAGGGGATAGTAGATAATAAGTCCCTGCTCCAGAAGGATTTGTCCCTCCCTACAAATATTTACTACTGTGGGTAGCCTTGACTTCAATGGGGCTGCTCATGGTGGTAAGTTCTATGTGCAGGAAGTGTTTATGAGATCAGGCCCCAAAAGCAGGAAAACCAAACTGAGCAACGCAAGACAGAACATACATGGACATACTTGGCTACTGTTTCATAAACTCAGTGGGGCTTAACGGACAGGTTGGTGTATATTAGTGGGAAGGCTACTCTAGGTATATGCAAAGAATCCTGTGGCACCTTATAGACTAACAGACGTTTTGGAGCATGAGCTTTTGTGGATGTCATGCATCCGACGAAGTGGGTATTCACCCATGAAAGCTCATGCTCCAAAATGTCTGTTAGTCTATAAGGTGCCACAGGATTCTTTGCTGCTTTTACAGATCCAGACTAACATGGCTACCCCTCTGATACGCTAGGTATATGGGTGGAATAGAGGAAGTTGGCAAAGGAGACCAGGTCCAAGGGTGTATCTAAACAGCAAAGAAAAACTCACAGCTGGCCTGTGCTGACTCGGGTTTGCGGGGATCAGACTGTGGGGCTGTTTCATTGCCATTTAGACTTCCAGGCTTGGGCTGGAGCATGGGCTCTGTGACACCTTCAGGGCTGAGCCTAGAAGCCTACACAGCAATGAAACAGCCTGAGCCCTGTGAAACAGCCTGAAACAGCAATGAAACAGCCTGAGCCCTGTGAAACAGCCTGAAACAGCAATGAAACAGCCTGAGGAGCCCTGCGAGCCGAAAGTCAGTTGGCACGGGCCAGCCATGGATTTTTCTTTGCTGTGTGGACATACCAAAAAGGAGCAGTGAGAAGCGTAGCTTGAATGGAATGTAACGAGTGGGGAGGAATATAGGATGAGAGGAGGCCAGAAATATACATGGAATTGAGCAGTCCTGCAGGTGAGGAGAAGCAAGTGAGATATATGGAAGCTACATGTGTATTTAAGGAGTCAAGAGACATGGTCGGAGCAGAATGAACGAAGAATGACGATGGCAGCTGTATTTGGGATTGGACCAGACATAGGAAACAGGGGGAAATAACAGAAGGAGGGCAAAGCTGTCTGTTGTGTACCAAGACTCAAAATGTCCAGCAATGCATGTGGCCTAAACTACAAAGATGCAAAGGTTTCAGTGAACATTCAACGCTGTCGGTGAGTTTTCTCAATAAGGTTAAACCATCGACCGTTGAGTGTACCCTGCGGCCTGAGTAGCAGCAGCTGAATTGAAGGATTTGGGTTTAAAACCAGGTCTCCCCCAAGGTTTTCACTCAGATTAGCACATTCTAATAGACAATTCCTTTGTCCTGGTTGGAAGGTGTTAATTACATTGAGCTAGCTATCTTAATCTAATATCAGACCTTTATCTCTCTAAGGGAAAATGAGTAGACTAGCTCTTGTGGAATAGCTCAGGACTCCTTATTCAAAATCCCCTTCCCTAATCATAAATCCAAAATGCCTTTCCCAAAGGGTAAAGTACAGGGGTGGCCAACCTGAGCCCGAGAAGGAGCCAGAATTTACCAATGTACATTGCCAAAGAGCCACAGTAATACGTCCCCCAGCAGTCCCCCATCAGCTCCCCCCCACTCCCAGCACCTCCCTCCCTGCACCTCCTGATCAGCTGTTTCTTGGTGTGCAGGAGGCTGGGGGGAGAGAGGGAGGAGCGAGGGCACTGCAGGGTCAGGGGTGGAGTGGGGGCAGGGCCTGTGGCAGAGCCAGGGGTTGAGCAGTGAGCACCCTCTGAGGTTGGCGCCTGTAGCTCCAGCCCCAGAGTCGGTGCCTATACGAGGAGCCGCATATTAACTTCTGAAGAGTCGCATGTGGCTCCGGAGCCACAGGTTGGCCACCCCTGGTAAAGTATGTCTGCCCCTGAAGACAGTTCCTGTTCTAAACTGCACAGTTGCTACAACTTGTGTGGCTATCACAGCTCAGCTAGTGTCAGGCATTCAGAATGCACATTCTTGGGCTAAAGTCAACAGAGTTAGTTGACTGTTCCTCTTGCTCATATGTCCGCCACCAAGGCCTTGTCTAGACAAGGGGCTTGTCTACACAGGGAAATTGACCAGAAAAGCTATTGTGAAATAAGGTACTCTGCTTATTGCAGGATAGCTCCCTGTACGGACACTCTGTTCCAGAATAAAAGTAATTTTATGCTAGAATACTTAGTGTACTTCTAAAGCAGAACAAATTATTCTGGAATAAAATCAGTGAGGAGTGTCTCAGTTTCCCTAGCTATAAATAGGGAATAATACTGCCCTTCCTATACAGGAGGTTATGAGGTTTAATTAATTAATTAATTGTTTTTTAAAGTTCTTTGAGATCTTCCTGCTAAATAAGCATGACGATGTTATATATGCTTAATCTCAGTGCCCCAACTCCCTTCCTGTGGTGCTTGCAGACAGATTCTTACAAGCCCGAAAAGTCACAATCAACATTCATTGCTGTCGGTGGGTTGTGTTGTTGAAGGAAAAACTCACTGATCAATGAATGCAACTGTGATTGGAATGGACACATCACATGGGAATGACCTTGTCTTCTGACCTTTTGCTGACAAAGGGATGGGACATCACTTCAATGGGAATGCTAAGGACCTTTCAGGAAATGCCCATCTAAATGCAATATAGGAATGCAAGGCAAAGGCTGGAGAATTTCAAAGTCCTTGTGAAGTAAATAATACTTTTAAAAAACAAAGAATAGTGGACTGATTTTCATAGGTGCCTGCATCTCCCATTAACTTCAGTCATCATAGAATTTAAATATAAAAGACCTATTAGGGTTTTTTCTTCAGCTAGTCTGTATCTCAATTAGTGTAGCCTCTGCAGGCTACTGTCAAGTGCTTTGTGCAGTTTTAAAAGACTTGAGCAACAGGGCTTAGACAGACACCAGAAACTACAGTGATGAACATGGAAAACAGGATAGATACTTCCTCTTTTCTCGGGGAGATCATTCTACTAATTTTACCATTAGGACTTGTATTTTCAGATATTCATCTTAAATTTCCTTTTATTATTTATGTTACAGCTCCTCGGGCTATCCTAAATAATCCTTTTCTCTCCTTGGCGTTTCAGATACGTGTAGACAGCTTTGTATATCTTACAAAGATCTTCATTTACAAGTATGAACTGAAACATTAAAACAGTGAGACTGGAGGTGGCAGATGTTTTGTGAAGCATTGGCTGAAAAGTTAATATTATTCTTGAGATATTGGCTGACAATCCTAGCAGAATTGGCTGCAGTTTCGTCAATCCTGTCAGTCAGACCATAAATTTGAAACAAAAAATGGCGAATCACCATTTAATGGCAGGGAGCATGTCTAGTGGTTAGAGCAGAAAACTGAGTTCTGTCTGCAGTCAGGATTTCACCCTATATGTCTGTTATTTCGTTATTTTGCAAAGGGGACCTGAGCATACTGAAAAGTATTTCAGTTGTTCCCTGAAAAGCAATTTTTATAACCAGGTCTCCTGGAGCTTGAAAATCAATTCTAATAAGATGGAAATCTGCTGTGGTTCCCTCATTGTTGCAGTGGATAGATTTCAACTGATGAGTTCCAGTACCTAGATGTTTGGGTATGAAAAGCCAAGCGAACATTTCCTAGGTAGAAGGGAATATGAATATTATGGGCCCAATCACACATGTCCTTACTCAGCAAAAATCCTGTTGTTTGAGTAAGGACTGCAAGATTAGGCCCTGTAAAATTTGACAATGGGAATGCAAGTTTACAAAGACTGTCCAAAATAGGTAGGCCCCAAATTCAAGTCTTGCTAAAATGGAGTGGGGGGTGGGGGCAAACCTGGCATACATTGGCTTAGCTCCTATAGCTGACTGTAATGACAGTTTACACCAGCTGAGGACAGGGCCGAGAGGTTTTTAAAAAAAATATAAGATCAATAGAAATATTTACATTAATTACCAAAACATCAAATCATAACAGCTTTTTGTTCAGAGGTACAAAAGTTCGGCAGCCTTGGAGGCAATTTTTAATTGGATCTTGATCTAAATAGAGAGTCAAGGAAGTTGGTTTTATTTATTTTTATTATCATAGCATCTAAGAGCCCTAGTTATTGAACAGGACCTCATTGTGGTAGGTGTTGTACAAACACAGAACCAAAAGATGGTCCCTGCCCCAAGGAGTTTGCAATCCAAGTGTGAGACGAGAGGTAGATTAAGGGCTCGTCTGTACTTAAGATGCTGCAGCAGTGCCGCTGGAGCGCTTCAATGAAGATACAACTCACACCAACAGGAGGGGTTCTCCTGTCAGCATAGGTACTCTGCTACCCCAGGAGGTGGTAGCTAGGTCAACAGGAGAATTTTCCCATTGACTGAGCACTGTCTATACTGGGGGTTAGGTCAGTTTAATTGCCTTGCTTAGAAAGTGGATTTTTTACATCACTGAGTGATGTGGTGCCCAATTTCCCAGTGCAGCCCAGGCCACAGACAGATAGAGGAGTACAAGTGAACAATGGACAATATTGGTCAGCATGTGTTCAAAGAGGCAGTTGATGGTGTAGCTGATCCACTTTTTGTATATATGAAGGTCGGGGTGGCTCTAGCCATTTCGCTGCCCCAAGCAGGGCGGCACACCGCGGGGGGCGCTCTGCCAGTCGCCGGTCCCGCGGCTCCGGTGGACCTCCCGCAGACGTGCCTGTGGATGCTCCACCGAAGCCACGGGACCAGCGGACCCTCCGCAGGCACGTCTGTGGGAGGTCTACCGGAGCTGCCTGCCGCCCTCCCGGCGACCGGCAGAGCGCCCCCCGCGGCATGCCGCCCCAAGCACGCGCTTGGCATGCTGGGGCCTGGAGCCGCCCCTGATGAAGGTGTCCAGTGCTAAGAAGTCTAGAGAGCTGGGAATGGGGAAGGCCTTAAAGAAGGGAATTGCAAAAGTCAAGGTAATAATAGTAGAACTTGATGAGAAAATCAGCAGAAATGGAGTTTAAGCAACAGCATTTACAATCAAATGTTTAGCCCATGTCCTATTTGCCATTAAAAAATCTCTTTGAAATACTACTTGCAATTTCAGCATAGTTACATAGTTATATCATTCTTAATACTTGGTCTAACAGTCACAGATTGTTGTGACTTTAAACCCCAGGTTTTCTGACAAGGTAATGTTGCAGGACAGTTATCTTTTAGAACTTTTCTTTGAGATAACCCTTTAAAATGAAAAAGTACCAAGACAAAAAACAACCAGACTCATTGGCTCCAGGCTGACTGATGGGGGAGGGGGCTGACTGTGTCAGGTAGGATTCCAAAGATGTGATTGGCTCCTTTGGAGAGACCTCTGATGGCCCTTTTAGAAAATAAAAGCACATCACATTCAGGGGAGGGATTGGGAGCCATCTGAGAGTTACAAGATGCAGGATTTTCAGATGTTTGACATGTGGAAGGACTATCTGGGGCTGGCAAAAGTGGTAGAAGAGATACAAAACCAACAGAATAAAGGGGACAACTTGCAGGTGACTGCTGCCTCTGAAGATGAGGTAGACAGTCCCACATTCAGAACAGACCTTTCCCCAGTGACTCTGACAGGAAATTCTCTCTGTGTTTTTTGCAAGCACAATGGAGAGTCAAGGAATATTTATATGACACACAATTTAAAAGACAAGAAGGGACGGGTGGAATGTCCAATCCTGCGTAATTACATCTGCCCCCAGTGTGGGGCCACACAGGATAAGGCTCACACCAAACGATTCTGTCCCCTGACCCAGAAAGGATACACCTCAGTGTACAACTGCTCCTCCAGGAATTCAGTGGGAAAGCGGCTGATTTGGCCTCCCAGTGCCCCTTCTGAAAGGAACAAGGACGATACGTCACCCCTGCCAAATGACTTTTAAAATGGAAAGGCTTCAGCTCCTGGACTCCATGCTCAGGTAACGTTTTATTTCCCATATTTTTTGCTGAGAACCTAGCTATGCCATTTAAATTTGAAAGTAGTCCTGCCGCTGAACTCTCATAAATAAGAAATGTTTCATGTCAATAACCTCAGCATTATCAACCCCATGAATATATGTGGGAAGTTCATGACTCAGGCATGCATTCCAGTGATAACAGCTCCCTGTCTGAAATTTCCAGAAGAAAGAGAGGATTGCACTGTGACTAGCGCACAGGACTGAGAGCGACAGTAGACTTCAATTTTATTCCTAGCTTTCGCCCAATTATGACTCTGTCTACAAAACAGATTTTAATGGCATTGCAGCCAAATGAGGGATCAACTGTCCTGTAATTGTCCCCCTGACTTGGGTTATAGTTTCAGTATAGACAGGATCTAACTTGCTCTGGGATCTTGTTGGGCAAACCACTTCACCTCTCTGCCTCAATTCACACTTCAATAAAACTAGGATAAGCCAACAACTTCACAGAGAGTTGTTCACTGGGTTTTTGTCCTCTCTACCTAGGAGGAGGGGATGTTTTGGGACATTGTTACAATATCATGGAAATGTGTTACTACCACATATCCATGAATTCAATATTTAGTACCAGACTTGACATTCAGTTTCACCAATGTAAATCCAGAGTAACTTTAGTTGACTTTTTCTTCCTTACTGCAAAAACGCTTGTTAGTTAATCCCTTTCATTGCTGGGCCCTGGGCTTCTCTGTGAATTTTCTGGGAAAAAGTTTTCCGGGTGTTTAATGTAATAATACTTTACACTTCTATTGCTCTCTTCATCTGAGGAATCCTCACAATCCTCTTCTGAAATGGATACATATTATCTCCATTTTAAAGATGCGGAATCTCAGGCACACAGAGATACTGTGAAAGTGAACTGTTCAAGTTTATCCAGTGAATCAGTAGCAGAGCTGGAAAGAGAGAGTAGGACAGCGTCTCCTACTTTCTTCCTGCTTTAACTACTAAACCACACTCGTCCCCATAGCTGGAAATATCACCCAGGAATCCCGATGCTTGTCTCCAGGTTTAACCACTGGGAGAAAATAAACCTAGAATTCATAGAGCCACACATTTTATGACAAGGGAAATGCTTTTAATATTAGTGAGAAAGGGTAGGCTTGGATTTTTTTTTTCAGTTGCTGTAAGTTGAAGGAAATGGCCACAGGATGGTAGTGTTGACTAAGAGAGGGCTGCTATAATTTATAATGACTGAGGCCAGAGCTACACAGTTGCACCAATTTAAATACTGAAGGTATGATTTTAAATTAAACTGATTTAGTTAAACTGGGGCGATTCTGTGTGTGGCTACTCCTATATCAGTTTAAACTTGGCTTATAGAAGTTTAGTTTGCACCTCCGAGGGCTTGTCCACATGCAAAATTGTAGATACAGCTAAGTTAACGGGGGCTTCCGTGGAAGGTCATGTAACTAGCTTTGGGGAGATGGTGCTCCTATGATGTAACTATGCTGGTATAGTCTCTGTAGTGTAGACACAGCCTTATGTTGGTTTAAACAAGGTTTGTTTTGGTTTAGCTTAAGTCAGTTAGGTCAGGTTTAAGCTGAATCCAAATAAGCCATTCTTAAACCAAAATAAAGCGGTTTCCATCAGGTTAAATCAGTTCAAGTCTGCATTAATTGGTGCAGCAAGCTAAATCAGCATTTACTATGTCTAAATCATTATGAGTGACCCCATAGGGATTTACATAGTATTAACTAAATTGTATTTTTTTAACTGACTTAAAGTGATGCAACTTCTGTGTGTCACAAGTCTTGACTCTGAGAATTATTTTGCTCCAGGTCACTGATATTTACGATAAATTTTTCAACTGTAGAACTCAAAGCAACTTTTTTTTTTTATAAAGCAGCCATGAAAGGATTAAAACTCCCAAACAGAGGACCAAATTCAGAAATTCTTACTCAAACTTCTCCTATGGCAGGATTCTGGGGTTTGCCTAAGTAAAAACTGAATAAGGCCTTGTATACACAAGGAAGTTTCAACTGTGGTTTTTAGTTAGGCTTAGGAATTGGTTTAATGGAGCATCCGCCGAAATGCTGCCGAATTTCTGCGGCATTTCGGCGGCGATGCCTCTCGATGACGCTGCTTTCCGCCGACAAGCGACGTATTCGAGAGGCGTCACCGCTGAAATGCCGCAGAAACTCGGCAGCATTTCAGTGGATGCTCCACCGCTGCCACGGTCCCGGGACCACTGGTCTATATGATGGTTTGGGTTAAGAAATAAGTACAAGGTAGCATGATACAGGAGGGCCAGGGAGCAGTGGGAGAGTGGTCGAGGGGAAGTATATGAGCCCTAGGCTAATTAAGGTGTGGTTCCCTGTAGACTAGGGAGGGTTGCTACAGGTTAAATTGGAGCATCTGTAGTCAATTAAGGCCCTGTTAGCAACCTAATAATAAAACCCCCTGCTTCAGGCAGTCAGGGGAGAAGGAGAGAGGACTAGAGTTTAGAGGTGTGCTGTGAGACCTGGATGATCAGAAAACCGGAATAAGGGAGAGCTTCCCCCAGTGTTTAAGGACTGAAGGTACCCCACCCAAGGGGGAAGAGGGTAAGACCCCACAGGGGTTGAGAGGGACTGGGGCTCAGAGTAAGGAGCAAACCCAGAACCCTCCCCTGCTTCCCTCCTTTACCACCTTGCCAGGCCACTAGTGGGGCCCTCAGTGCCCCAAGAGCAGGGGCAAGGGGTGGCATCTTAGCCCCCCACCAAGAAAAGCACAGGACGCACCATACTACATTGGCCACCTTGTCACAGTAGATTTTGGGCCTAACCTAGGCTAAGAGTAGAGGAGAATTGAAGCTACTAGTGTGAGACAGTTAGAGAGAAGTTGGAGACCAAGTGTTATCTGAACGTAAGAGTTGGCAGGATGTGACCCAGGGTTATGTTACCATTATGTTTTGGTTATAACTGATTTAAGCAAGGTTTTTAATTAATGTTTTATTAAAATATTACCTATATTGATAGCATGGGAAGGACATTGGTGCAGATGTTAATTTAAATAATGGGTAATGTAAAGAGCCAATAAGAAGGTGGTAAATTATGGTAAATGTCAGTTTAATGCTAATTAGTATTGAGTATAAAAGGAGTCCTTTTGATAAATTGCAAAGGAGCTCCAATTAACATCAGAAGGGTATCATTAGGTTCCAGGATTATAAGGCTCTTCTCTCAGTCAGTGGACTGATCACCTATTGATACAATCCCTTCCTTGAGGTGAAGTATAACTGTAATATTGTGTAACTAGTAATTGCATTCTGCTTGCTTATCATTTTCCCTTTAAATAGTTTGGTTGTATCATTCCAAGTGTCTCCCTGTGGTCCTCTACAAAATACATTTTCTGTAACCAACCTAGAGGCTCGAACCTGAAAACTAAGTTTGGTTTTATTGCATCCTCATTTTTATGGGAATATTTCAACATAAAGGTTACATACCCTTAAACCAAAATCAGTGTCCATACAGGGGTTTGCACCAGTTTAACTAGTTTTTAAAATAAAAACTTTAGTTCAACTGATGCATCTTTCTCATGTAGATAAGTCCTAAATTGGTCAGGATTTAGCCCAATAATTACATGTGTTCCTCTGAGGGGGGGGGGGAAGGGATGTAGAATTACATTTGCTTAATTTTTTTATCTCCTAAAGAATGAGGCATCTTCTTCCTCACCTTCCCAACTCTGCCTCAGGTGATGTCCCTTCTCTGGCATTTCAGGCTGATGGAACAGCAGATGCATCAATACTAGAGGAGGATGGCATGGAGGAAGCCAAAGAGATTGCCTGCATTACTCATGCTATGTGGAGAGAGAGGTCTGGGTGCCAGATTGCCACTTTGCTCCAAGAGCCAGGTGGAAATAAGGGGAGAGTATGGAGGTGAATTCTCCCTCCATCACTAACTTGCCAACCATTCTACAGGACCATTTTACCTTTCTATCCAAGACAGATACCTGCCTTGGCTTCCATTGGATGTTCCAGTTCATGGAGGGGTAAGACTTGCACCTAGGAAGCTGATGGCAGATGCCTCAGTCTTTATGCAATTATGTCATTCAGTTGAAGAGTGGGAGAGAATATCAACAAAATAGTCCTGACTGAAGACTCCAACAGAGTGCTTTGGCCATTTCTGAAAGCTCAGACAACAATCAAATGGCTCTTAAAAGCTAGGTGTTCCCATATTTGAGTTTGAGGGGGCATTATGTAACAAGGTTAATTTACCAGCTAATGTTAAGTGGGTGAGTGTCTAATGATTTTTCCCTCAGTCTCAAGTCTTCCTGCCTTTATTTTCTTTGAAAATTGTTTTATATGTTATACATATATTTGCCAGTTATTTCTGAAAGTTATTTTATTTGCCAGTTTTTGGTTGTCATTCTATTGAAAATTGTTTCACTAGTAAAAAAAAAACTGTATTAATATTTTGTTTAAAAAAAGGTGCATGATATTATAGAGATAATGAAGTACTGAAATGTTTGAAGACTCATCCATGGATTATGAAGATTGTGTTCAACTAGTATTGTTTTGTTTATTGCACACAATGAAAAGAGGAAAGAAAAGAAATAAATATCAACATTCAGGTTTGCCATCCCATATAGATTTAAAACAGCTGGAAAACAGTTTCACTTTTTATTCAAGGGCCAATGTTTTCTGCATAATTTATATCAGAATAATACTGCACAAATCCAGGCTGTTGCAGGGTTATAGGACTGAAAAGAGCACCTCAGTTCTGGTTTTCCCTGAAAACATGAAGAAAGCCTGCTCTGCAAGGGCTCCATAACAGAAGTGGATGAAAGGTATTTTCAAAAGTCTGGGACTTTAAACACTTGCTAAACTGATTGAGGTGAAGTCTTCAGTGGGGAGACTAGGGTTTACCTTGAACAGTTTAGCATGTATATGCTGCCTTGTCTGCACTAGACTTTTTCAAACATGGTAGCTAGAATGGCTCAACATTTCACCTTTAACCTCTAGTCTGGACAAGGTTGGAAGGGAAAGACCAAAGGTTTACAACCAGAATTTGAGCATACAACTGTTTTTTGAAATCTGTATATGTGCCTTTTGGGGAGGCAGGAGATGAGTGGATATTCCTGTACTGCAATCAGCCAGTAGCCAGCAAGAATTTGGTTCTAAGACACTGGGCCTTAGTCTCATTTATAGTTCAGCCTCATTTACTACATTCTGCCAGTGAAAAGGAGCCTTAACATGGCTAGAGTGGTGTCAAGGGCCCTGAGTGTAAATAAGAATAAGGTTCAAAATACCAAATGTAGGAGAGTAAAAGCAACACCAGAACAAAACCTCTGGCCATTTAAACCATTAAACCCAACAATGCTGCTATGTAGCTCTGATTTGATGCACAGTCCTAGAGCGCCTTCCATTTTTTACTTAGTACAGAGTATTTGTCGCTCCCTTCAGGGCATGAGCAATAAACCTTCCGGATTGTCTGCTTTTTCTGTACTTCAATCTCTTTAAAGACTCCAGATCCCTGTGGGTGTTCATTATCAGTCGACTAGAAAGAATGAAAACAAGATGTGTTTCACATTAGCAACAAACTCTCCTCACAGCTGCAGGAATGAGGTTCCAAATATCTTTTAAAAAAACCCCACTCAAAGATCACTAATTTTTCCTTCATTAATCTGAAAGCTCTATAATTCACACACAGCTTTTTCTTTCCCTTGCAGATCACCTTTAAGTGAAAGAATGGGTTTGGGAAAGACAGATTTTTCTCCTAAATGGGTACAAATAAGCAAAACATCTTAAAGCATTAGGCCCCATTCAGCATAGCACGTAAGCATGTGCATAAGGAAGGGATTGCTCATTTGGTTAAAGATGAATAGGGGCCTAAAAATAAAAACTCTTCAGATTTTATGGTTTGTTTACTTGCATTTATTTAATTCAAATTCCTGAATAGGGAGCTTAAATAAATGAAATCCCTTCCCCTCTCAGGCCTATCTTCACTATGATAAAAGGAGTGAGAAGTTTTAAATCATGAAGACAGGAAAAGTAGTTTAACATGTTATCTGCTAGCAGCTGACTGTAGACTAAGTCTACACTAAAAAAACTAACTAGTAGAGATTAGGATTTACTTTGATCAGCTAACCCCTGTTAAAAAGAAAGATCTTTGAGCGGATGTTTTCAGAGAACTATCCGCAATAACTCCATGTGCAGCAGCAGTAAAAAAAAGCTAATAAAATGTTAGCAATAATTAGGAAAGGCATAGATGATAAGACAGAAAATATCATATTGTCGCTATATAAATCCATGGTATCCCACATCTTGAATACTGGGTACAGATCTGATTGCCCCATATCAAAAAATGCATTGGAATTGGAAAAGGTGCAGAAAAGGGAAACATCCTATTAGGGGTATGGACAACTTCCATGAGGAGAGATTAAGACGACTAGGACTTCTGAGCTTGGAAGACAGATGACTAAGCGGGTATGATAGAGGTCTACAAAATCATGACTGGTGTGGAGAAAGTAAATAAGGAAGTGTTATTTACTCATAACACAAGAACTAGGGGTCGCCCAATGAAATTAATAGGCAGCAGGTTTAAAACAAACACAAGGAAGTATTTCTTCACACAATGCACAGTCAACCTGTGGAACTCTTTGCCAGAGGATGTTGTGAAGGCCAAGAGTATAACAGGGTTAAAAAAAGAACTAGATAAGTTCATGGAGGATAGGTCCATCAATGGCTATCAGCCAGAATGGGCAGGGATGCAAAACCATGCTCTGAATAGTCCCTAGCCTCTGTTCGTCAGAAGCTGGGAATGGGTGAGAGGGGATGGATCGCCTGATAATTCTGTTCTGTTCATTCCCTCTGAAATACCTGGTATTGGCCACTGTCTGAAGACAGGATACTGGGCTCAATGGACCATTGGCCTGACCCAGTATGGCCATTCTTATGTTCTTAGGTAATTACAATTTGCTGTATGTACGCAAGGATTTTGAAAAAGTATCTTTTTTTCCTAGCAAAGACAATGCAATAAACTTTGACCCTTCAAATCCTTGTGTGGTTTGCAGCAGAGTGTGCAGTAAGGCTGTTACACTCCAGCACAAGTGTGAATGGAGGTTTGTGGCATAAGTAACCTTAAGCAAAGTCTTTCACGGTAAGCAGTAGTTTTAACCTGCTGGTACACAGGAGTGATATGGTAGCCCCACAGTAGTTCTGTCAGTAGTGCAGGAGTCCCTCTCCTGTGCTCCCTGCTTTACTGATCACTTTTTAACCTTGCCCTTATGCCCACCTAACTGTGCACATGTCATGTGCAGGTTCAACCTCTTACAGGGCATACAAAGACCTGGACATTTGACACTAAAACAGACAATCTCTGAAGCTGTCTATATTATAAAGCACAGTAAACCAATCCTCCTATCCTTCAGTCAATAATCAAGAGAATCACATGCTGTGAAGAGTTCTACATGTAGCATCCCTGATACCGAAGTATGTTCTTACTTGAGATTAGAGAGCTCAATAATCAGACCACAAACAACATCTGTTGCATCTTCCTCTTTGGTGGGATCACAACCCCCCTCCATCATCTCAACCCTGATGAAAAAAGGAAGGAGAGAAGAACTAAAACAATCCTAAACACCAACTCATCAATACCCACTCAGCTAAAACATTAGGCCTGATTCTCATTTATACTAAGTATATACAGTATATGACTAAATGCAACTTTAAGCTTCTGTACACTGCCGAAGGGGTAAAAAGACCCTAGTGTAAACAAAAATCAGGCTCATTATATATTTTGGCTACCTGCTGCAGTTGCACTATTGTAGCACTTCAGTGTAGACACTCACTACAGTGACGGGAGGGGTTCTTGCGGTAGTTAATCCTTGAGAGGCAGCAACTAGGTGGACAGAAGAATTCTTCCATCAGCCTAGTCTGTCTACACTAGGGGTTAGGTTGGCTTAACTACGTCGCTCAGGAATGTGGATTTTCACACTTGTGAGCAACATAGCTGGGTCAACATAACTTTTCTACAATCTATATCTAGTTTCCATTTTTTCAAGCTCCAGATAAGTTAAAAAAAAAAGATGTTCTTGTTTTGAGAAAAATCAGAATGAGGGTCTAGGAAGAAAACTGTATTACCTATATAATGAGAAGTTCTCTATATTTGGTATTTGACGAGAAACTAGTATCTCACATTGCTACACATTACTCTTCTGAAAGGACTGCGAACTATAGTAATGACTTTGTCCACCCACTCCAGAAAAGTATGGAACAAAGCAGTGAGAAGTCCTCAGCAATATTATGCAATAGTTTAGGGCAGGAAGTAAAGAATATTAGATCTATTTAAAACTGCAAGGGAAGTTTTAGGTAGACAAAATGTAATTGCCCAATTCCAGATTGTCCACAACTCTAATCCATGTGTAGAGTACACCTCTAAATGCGAATCCACAATGCCATCTCACACCTCCTCCCCCCGTATGGAAGGCTAGTACTCATAAATTTATACATGGATACTTATCATATAGAGTGGCAATGACAGAGCATGTCTGTATAGTTCTAAAATCAGTACTACAGCCAGCTCACACTTTCCATTCTTTCCATGATAGCTTGAAATACAATATCCCTTCTTGCCAGAAATGTTCCTAGTACCAAAGAAATCAATTGAAATAATTATTCTGTTTTCGGTAGTCAGGATTAATATGTACAGTCCTGGACTAGTGAAATGCAATATTGCTTACTCCAGAGCACGAAACTATGAATGGAAGGAACATATTGAAAATAAGGTTTCACACTGCTCAGTAAGAAGTCTCCCTACCTGGGTTGCAGCTTGTTTGGGTAAGATATATTAATGATTGGGACTGGTGTCTTTGGACGTCGTTCTCTTTCAGGATACAGATCACTTTCAGGGATGGAAGGACTGCAATTACTATCCACAGAAAATCGCTGAGAGGGAGGAAGTTAATAAAAAGAATAGAGAAATGCTCTGTATAACTATTTAATTTGACACACCAAGAGAAGTTGCTTAATGTACTACTGGAAAGTGCTCATATATTATGGTGATGAGCATGGTATAAAAACCTATATAGAATAGAATATAGACGCCCCCGACTTACACAAGCATTCCGTTCCAGAAAGCCTTGCGTAACTCTAATTTTGCGTAAGTCGGAAACGTATACCCCTATATTACGCAAAAATTTCCGCAACTCGAAAATCCTATTTCTGGCTTATGGAAACTTTTGCGTAAGTCGGGTCTTGCGTAACCCGGGGAGCGTCTGTAGTATAGAATAGAATTTCAATGTGCAGTCATCCCTCTCCAATGCTCCATGCCAAATTAAAACCAGGAAGGAAGAAATCTGTTGTTGTTTTGCACAAGGTTTGTACATCCTGGTATAATAATAATTAATTATTAAGTAATCAGTGATGAGTACAGGCAGAACTCTGATGCAGGCATATCCTCTAATGAGTTGTCCAAACTCTGCAACACTAGAAGCCTCATTGGCAAATTTTAGGGAGCCCAAAGGCTGTATTTAGACCCCTGTCCTAAAAAGCCTCAAGCTATGCACCCAAAAATGGTCACTTTTGAAGATTTTGCCTTTTAGTTTATCAGTTTTATTCTCACCTTGCAGGTTTTGGCATTTAGGGGGAGTGTAGCCAAAAGCTACATTTTAAGACTGTACGCTGCATTTGGCCAGCAGGATGCATTTTGGATAGTTCTACTCTATGGTAGCATGTTTTAAACAACTGCCATCAAGGCTAAAAAAAGTGTGTGTGTGGGGGTTGATCTTCCTCCTAAAAGTAGTGTTTTAAATAAATGCCCTTATTAGAAATGCCTTACCCAATGGGTCTATATTTAAGCCCCAATTCAGTAGAACACTTAAGCATATGAGGAGTCCCATTTAACTTTAAACATGTCACAGCTCTAGTCAAGCTCTCTCTTCTGCACACTCACCTGGCTGTAGTGTTTGGGTCCCACCATGTTGGACTCATGCTTTTAAGCTTCCTAAGTCTGAGCAGAGTCCAGGCACTGCCTCTGGCTTTGGGTTTCTAGGCACTTTCTCAGGTGTAGATCCTCTATTCTGAGAGCTGAGACCCATGGTATAACTGCCCGGGTTCTGTGACTAGTGCCAGCGCCCCAGTCTCCTCAATACCTTACACACAACCTTCCCAGAGTTACAGCCCTGTGGGCACCCTCATTTTCAGGGACATGCAATAGTTGAAGCATACATTGGACAGACTTTGCAAAGATTTCTAACACAATTTAAACAGATATACAGATAATAAAACACCTACACACCATTCCTTGCCTCAGTTTTCTCATCACTCGTGAGTGTTCTTTGGGATATGGTCAGAGTCCTGTAGGGTGTCCCCCTCCTGCACATGACTTTGCCTCTAAATCACAGAATCTCTCTCCTGCAGCTAGTTTCCTTCTTCCTCAGCTGGTCCTTCAGTCAGAAAGGACCTCTATGAAAGCATGAGCCTTTGTTCTTCTCTCCTACCGAAGCTTCCTTTCTGGCTCTATGAGTTTTTACCTCCTAGTATTAACACCTGGTTTCTTTGTTTCCTCGTTCCACTGTTCAAACCCCTTGTCCCCTTCCCTGCAGACAAACTTGGTCAACCTGACTTCCCTGGGCATTCAATTACACAGCAATTTGATGAAATCAACCAGAATTTGTAAGATGTAAATAGATTCTCCAAATTGTCACAAAACACAGGAACAGTCCCTCTGATTTCCAATGGAATTATTCTTGCTTAAGTGTTTTGCTGAATTGGGGCCTGAGGTAGGCTTAATAAAATCTCATAATGTACACTGTAAACTGATCACAAAAGGGCCCAGAAATTTTGCATCTATATATAAAACTCCATGTTTGGCCAGGTGTATTTTGAATGTAGTTTTCCTTTGTATGCTAGGTGGGCCCAATTCAGTCAAAAATGCGTATTTATGTTCAACATTATTGTAACTTGACAATCAGCTTACCTGCTTTAATGGAAATTCAACTCTGTTATCTTCAAGGACAGTCTGTATCGGGTTGTCAGGCAACAATTCTAGATCCAGAGAAAGTGCATCTTCCCAAGGTGAGCAGGTTTGGTCCACTGGGGAAGGATCCCTCAGTGCATTACTAGGCAAACCTGTATCTGCTGCAGAAAGAGAGTTCCAGACACCTGAATTAGCATCAGTTTCTCTTTTATGATTGATTATCACCTTTTCTCTTTCCAGTTGCTCAAGAACATCTATAGGGGAAAGACAATTTTCCATGGGAACAGGGTCCATTTTATTTTTCTCACAAATGACCATTTCTTCATTGTTTTTTACATTCAACGGGAGGCCAAATGAAAGGGGAGAAGACTTTATTCCTGCCTCTGGAATTTGAGTTGCTGCCTTTGGGACAATCTCTGTATTTGACTGTTTCACTTCTAATGAATTAGGTCTTGAGTCACAGATACTAAATGGTGACTGTTTCCTACCAGGCCTCACCTTCTCACTTCCATTTTCCTTCCCTGACTCCAAAGTGATGTAATCTTCTTGATTGTTCTCACATATAAAGCTATTATCAATCAAGGGAGTTGAAGCATTTGGGTCAGATTCTGCTCTGGTGCCTACAGATGTCTTGCTCTTCTTTTCTGCCTCTTCTTTGCCTGTATAACTCTCTCCATTGTAAAAAGCTGTTTGCAGTGAGGTGTTGTTGCACTGTAAGTGACCGCGCCCTTCAGTTTGTATGCAGAATAGACAGGTTGTTTCAGTAGCTTGTATGCTTTTTAATTCAGTAGCCTCTACATCCATCTTCAGATCAACAATCATAGATGGAGTACTACTAAGAAAATCCTTCCCAGAAGTACCTCTGTCTTTGTCACTGTTGATTTTCTCTGAGACTCTGCCACTACTGCTCTGTGAGCTGCTTTGCTCTGTAACTTTGCAATTGCCTCTTTGCTCTACTACAACTTCAGCACTTACACATGGGCTACTTTGCTGTGTGGTTTTGACACTGCTTTTTGAGCTGCTTCGATCTGCAATCTTACCAGCGCTGCACAGGTCGCTGTGTTCTGCAATTTTGCCACTGCTGTGAAGGCTATTTTGTTCTGCAGCTTTGTCATCTTTGAATGGACTGTTCTGCTCTGCTCCTTTGTCACTGCTGCTTTGCTCTTCACCTCTGCCCCTTGTGCATGAGTTGTTCTTTTCTTTATCTGTGGTGATGTTTAAATCTACTAAAAATTGAGGTTTCATTAGGTTGCTCTCCATTTTGCTTTTGATGCTTGTATCCATCAGATCTATGACTTCCCCATGCACATCCTTAGTCTCTTTTTCTTCTTTAACAAAGTTGCCTAGTTTTATGGCAATTTCATCCTCTGTGGGTATCTTTTGGTCCACATTCTCAAGGCAACTATTCAGAAGGTCTTCATTTTGATTGCCTTTACCTCTGTCAGAAATTCTGTATTCTGTTAGTATACTACAGCTCACATCCTTTTCAATGGGGCATTCAAGTGATCCTAGAGACAGGTTCCTGTTTTCATGACTGCCTGCATCCTTATGACATAAAGTATCTGGAAATAAGGGAACAAGTTCCACGAAGGTGTTTTTGTCACAGTTGTCTTCTTGTAAATTAGATGCTATCCCTGTTCCTTGGTGAGAATCACCTACCATAGCAGCCTTGGTGCTTATGTTTTTAATCTTCTGCTGGTTCTGAGTTTTAACATCCAGCCCTTCACTTGTACATTTCTGACAGTGAGAAATTTCCATATCTCCAGCTTCTTGCACTTTGGACCCCATCAACTGAAATGACTCTGGTGAGAACTTTGCTTCCTGCATATCTGCTTCTGAGGACTCACATGCCAGATTGCTGTCTGTGCATTGGAGATTAGACTCTAATATTTCCTGAAGTTTGTGCATCATTACTGTCTTGGAGGAAAATAATAGAACAACTTCAGTATTTTCCAGTCTATAGATCTCTACTCCAGTCTATACAAACAATTACCAGGCAATTTATAGGAGCTGTGCACTGAATTCAGAGGATATTTACAAAGGTGAAAATTATATGTAAGTATGTGATAAAGTAGTGGGGGCTAATCCTCAGATGGTGTAAATTGGCACAGTTCCATTGAGTTTAATATACACTGGCCCAGGATCTGCCTGAGGCTTTGTCCTCTCTCTTTCAGAACAATTTTCTGAGGCCTGATGAAACTCCCAAGGACCTCTGCCAACAGCAGACTGTGCCGCAGTTCTCAGAATTCAGAAAGATTTTTAAATACACCCACTGAACAGCTTTCCGTTTTTTAGTCTTCCTGGACTTATTACTCCCATTTGCATGGGAATATATAGTAATTGTTCCCCTCTGCTGAGACAATTTACACTGTGGAATAATTTCTCAAGGGATCTAGTGGAAACTCTGTCACTGAGTCATTTAAAATTGAACAAGAAATAGCACTAGAAAAGAGACAGCAGAGCAATCTTACTGGCCTAATAGAGTAGATGGACTTAACAGGTTTTTTTTCCATCCTTAATATTTATGGTTCTACAATAAGTAGAGCCAAGATTTATTATATCTTGTTGGCTGGTCAATTATTGTATATTACCGACATCAGGAAACATTTTCAGAAGTGCCTAAGGGTATGTCTACACTACCCACCGGATCTGCTGGTAGTGATTGATCTATTGGGGATTGATTTATCATGTCTAAAATCAATCTCCGATCGCGCTACCTTTGACTCTGGAACTCCACTGCGGTGAGAGGTGGAAGTGGAGTCAACGGGGGAGCGGCAGCGGTTGACTCACCGCCGTCCTCACGGCCAGGTAAATTGACCTAAGATACGCCAACGTAGCTGAAGTTGCTTAGCTTAGGTCAACTCCCCCCCAGTGTAGACTTAGTCTGAGTAACTTAGGTCTGGTCCACACTAAGAAGTGGGGTCGAACTAGGGTACGCAAATTCAGCTACGTGAATAGCGTAGCTGAATTCGAAGTACCCTAGTTCGAACTACTCACCCGTCCAGACGCCGTGGAATCGAAGTCCGCGGCTCCAAGGTCGACTCCGCCACCGCCGTTTGCAGTGGTGGAGTACCGGAGTCGACCGCGGCGCTTCCGGAGTTCGAACTATCGCGTCCAGATTAGACGCGATAGTTTGAACTCCGAGAAGTCGAACTCACCGCGTCGACACGGCAGGTAAGTGTAGACTAGCCCTTAGAAGCCTAAGGCTCATAGTCAAGAGTAACTTTGACATTTAGAAGCCTAAGTCTCATTGAAAGGGCCTTCAACCCTAAGAGCCGTTTGAAGAAGGGACTTAGGCTCCTAAGTCACTTAGATGCTTTTGAAAATGTCATGCATAATGTTTTCGTTCTCTTCATATCTGGGCAAAACTTTTGGAAGAACCAAAGGGGTTCATTCCTGGGCACTGTTCCATTGAACTGTGTTGCATGGAATATGTTCATATTTAATTACTAATGTGAAATAAAATGTGCTTTAAATTTTAGAGTCAGAAGGAATTATTTTGCTAAATGTTCTCCAACATCTAACAAGAGGTGCCTGTAAATTGTAGGTTGTCTTGTATATAACTGCACATGCATTGGTAGGGCTGTCTAACCTGTTAATTGATGATCAAGTGCTGTACCTGTTCTGTTTGAAACCCTGCTGATTCTCCATCATTTCTCTCAGGTGTTTCAGTCAAACCTTTCTTTGGTTTTGCGAAGACTGGCACAAACTTCCCTGCTGAATTCTACAACCAAGTTCAATAATGATGAGTGTAAAGGGTGGTTATTACCAAATGTACTAAGTAATACAGCACTCTGAGCAACCCTGACCCAAGCTCCCTCAGATCAGACACTTTCAGTATTGATTAGAAAGATATCAAGGGAATGAATGTATCTGGTTTTATAATCCTGTCTAGTTAAATTATGCAAACCAACCCATTTCAATCTACCCAATAACATGTCAAGCCTGAATCTAAACTCACATAGACTATTTGGCTGAACGTAGAAAACTGAGCTGAACAATTTAAAGAATGCATTTCACATAATTTCACACATTTTAACATTTATTTTATTTTACAAGAGAATAGAGGATTATATTAGTTGTACATTATTAATATGTATTTAGGTCTTGTGATGAATGTGTGGTCCATAGGCAGCATCTCTATGAGGTTAACCTTTTTCCAATGCATGTTGCTTTGGTAAAGCTGCTGCCAACAAACCATAAGCATCCAAGTTTGAGGTGTAGGAGATAACAATATGTACACACAGAAAATCCAGCTACATAATGGAATCAAATCCAGCTGTGCCATGTCTAGACAGCACCTAGCAAACCACAGCACAATTTATTGCTAATATTAGTTTTGCATCACACCATTAGAACAGACTTACCTGAGATAAAGGAAGAGAAATAAACTCCTTTGCCTGACTTAACTGTTTCGGCTCAGAAGTAGTCTTTCTTTCTTCATCATTTGAGCTGGTTAGAAAAAGACAGCACAACAGCATGCACATTTAGGAACTGTAAATTAACAAATTAATAAATTCCCTAGGGAGAGGCTAGAGCACAGATTCTGGGCCCCTGCATTCTATTTCCAGCTCTACCAATGCCTTGCCATGTTATCTTGGAGCAAATCATAATAATTCTGTGCCCGTTCTTCCTTCTGTAAAAAGGGGATAACAATATGGATCCATTTCTTAGGAATTCTATGAGACTATCTGTAAAACACTCTGAGACTCTCAACTGAAAGACACTACTGAAGCACAAAGTATTATTATTAATATACACCAGTAAAACTGAAGCACACATATACAGTAAAAGGGCCTGATTTTCAGAGGTGCTGAGCCAGCACAACTCTATAACTTCATTTGGAGTTATACATGCTTAATAACTCTGCAAATTAGATTCATGGGGACAAATCTTGCAGTTCTTGACTTATTAGGTTTTGCCTGAGTAAAGAATTGCAGAATTTGGCCCTCAGGCTTCAAGTGAACATTCTCCTATAAAGAAATCTTATGTGAAAGAAATTCTGTGCAAGTGATCAAAGACAGTGAAAATTAAACGTGCAGGGAGTCAGAAAAAGGGAGTATTTCTCCGTATTCATCCCACTCACCTCACTCTACAGGGAGAACTCCCCCCCCCGCCTTTGTTACTCCAAATCTCTGTCTTCTATCATCCAAGAAACTGATGTCTGATGATTCAGTGCTTCATGGGGAACAAATTCAATTACCTTGTTTGCAAGTTTACTGCCAAAGCTTCAGTGTTTTCCTGGCTTTTCTCTTCCCGTTCCTGCTTTGTTCCTGCTGTGGTTGGTTTTGATTTTCTTTTGGAATCATTGGATTGAGGTTGTACTGGTATTTCAAAATTATTCTCTGCTGTCAGCTGGGAATTCTCCCTAAGGCTTCTTTTTGCTTTGGAAACATTGAGTTCATTGTTTCCTTCTTTTAAGGGGAAAAAATCATTAAAAAGTCAAATTGATAATGTTCCATGCACCAGGAATAATTACACTACATCTCTCATCTAGAACAGAAAAAGAGTGCAATTTTATACAGTTACATTGTAGCTTGGGAGCTGTGGCAATTACTCCACAGGCCCTATCAATGGAAACTGAATAAGCTCAAGGTATCATATAGTTGGCCAAGTGGTCATTAGTGCAGGTTTTGCATTAATTTTTGCAGCTACATAAAAATGTCAAACTAACACTAAATTTCTAATGCAATCTGTGACAACATAAAATGCTACAGATGATTTTGGATCTGATAGTTATGCTATGGGCCCTTTGCAGCCCTCTTGCAGTGTTAAGGTGCCTTAAAGGGGATGTAAAGCAGCATTTTTACACTGCCAGAGGCGTGTAAATTGGCTTTAGTGTAACTAAGAATCAGGCCCTTTAACTGTATCCAGCAATCCTCTTAATGATGTGGCACAGGGATTTCCAGATTTAGCAACATTGAGGTAAGCTACATTAGATATTTGCTAGCTGCCAGAACCTATTTTATATAGAGAGAGTAATAATTAATTGAGCATCTAGGAACTTCACACAGAAATTACTATCCTGCACATCATGGTGATCAGGAGCTTACATAATATTATTCTTTTATTTTCAATTACATATAATTACAATAGCAAAGATGAATCTTATATCCTCCTGCTACAGAAACACACATCTCTACCATTTGAGCTAAAGGGGGATCGTCTTTAGTTGTTAGCAATATAGGACCTATGATACACAGTAGAGGACTTCTGATCCCAGTTGAGGGCACTGGTTCCTTAGCCAGTTCAGTACAGTATTTACATCAGTTTAAATAAAGATGCTGGTACTTTTATTTTTCCTCAGTAGATGAATAAAACATATGGGTTGGATAAATTCATGACCAATAAAACCTAAATTTGTCATGTTTGTCTTCATCCTGAGGTTGCAAGCAGATTAACCATGAGTGATATTTTAAGAGGCTACAGACTGTATTTGTCCCTCTTACTGCACTTTGGACACCTCCTGATTTGGCAGACTGGAAAACAAATGCTAAGCAAGGAATCCTGAAACCCCCTCTGCATCTTGGAAGAAAGCCTCATGTATGTTGCCAGTGTTAAAAGTTAATTATGCAGTGGTCAAATTCCAGGTCTCCTTTCTAGAGTAAATCTGTAAGCACTGCCAGCTGAGAGAGGCTGAACAGGAATTCTCTAGTGATCCTCCACCTACCAGAAAGCTGCATAACACAAACTACATAATAATTATGCCACAACGTATTATTTGACAAAACTCAATCTCTGAGTAGATTAGACAGGTTCTACTCAGGGGAGGGAGCTGAGACTGAACTAGTTTAGCAGTAAGAACTAAAAATTATCACCCATATGGTTAAGCTTAGTTTGGTCGTGTCGTTCCTTGGACGCAATTCTTCTTTTACACAATGGTGTAAATCAGGAGCAATTATATTGAAGTCAATGCAGTTATAACAGTGTAAATTGGTTTGGCAGAATTTGATTATTATTTTTTCATAATTTTGATAGATAATATCAATGTTTATTTTTAAGCATTTTTATTTTTATCTATTTAAATTTTCACCAGTGTGCAAAGTTACGGGTTTCAAGTATTTTTTTTCTATTTTTATCAATTTAAATGTTCACAGTTGCAGGAAATTGAGGTGGTCAGACAATTATTCAATGACAGTAGACATAATTTTAAAATTAAAATTTATAACTGTTAAAACACAAATTAGCAACATCACCTATCAAAATATACAAAGTAAATATCCATAGATCAAATTCTTATAAATTCTCAAGCAGTATTTTTCTTACTTTGCCTTTCTGATTATTATTGAAGGAAATATTTTTTCATCAGTTTGTGTATCGTGGGACCAACTCAGCTACAACACTGCAAACTACGATGAAATAGACATTTACTGAAAAAAATCTAATCCTTCCAAGCTTAAGTGTAAATGAGAGCAGAATCGGGCGCTTTGCCTTTAGGTCCTTACTGCAATGCATTGGCAGGAAGCTTGCTCTTGCACGCATGCATTGCCACCTGATCTTTGAATAGAAAGTTCAAGTGCTGCTAGCCCTCTAGTACCAGTTTCCCATACTCCCCATCAGAGTTAAAAGAACCTAAGCAGATCTGATTGATTCTAGAGTGTTTTTTAAATGGACTGTCCTGCTGTGCTGGATTTTTAAAGATGCAGCATTTATTGATTCTTCAAAGTGTGTTTCAGTTAGATGAGGGTAAAAAGATGAGGATTGTTTCCAAAGAACTGCAGACTGTGCACCCCACTTGAAAATCATCAACTTTATTTCTTTGTTACCAACTGTACTAAGAGGCACCAGGCCAGACTCCTTTCTGATATCCCATGGAGTAAGAACAAATGCAATCAAGAAAGACAGCAGGAGCAGACAATGCAATTGGTGAATTCTTGTGTACCCAAACAAGAAGAAATGGGCTTGCTCCCTGATAAACAGCCAGGGTCTCTAAGTGCGGACTACTGAGAAACTTCATGAAATATTTATTAAAACAAAACCACTTGAGAGCAGAGCTTTACCTCTTCTGTCACCGACATACAAAGTGTGACCTTGCATGTACAGTGCATGTGAGGTCATGCTGTGCAGAGGATGCCATTGTTATTGTTTGAGCCTGGGCACCTCTTTCTTTACAAATTAAGCTCTGCCTGAGAGGAAGTGTTATAAAGGAACTGGAGGAGCTGTCTGGGTGCTATTCCCTGCTTTGTCAGTGGCTCCTTGTGAGGCTCCGAGCAAATTACTGCACATCTCAGTGCTTCCATATCCTCATCTGCAAAACAGGGATAATAATAGATATCTACCACACAAAGGGGTTGTAAATGTAATTAATATCTGTAAAATGCTTTGAGATCTTCAGATGAAACTTGCTATAGAAGTGCAAAGTATTGTACAGCAGCAGGGTGAAAGGAGGGGAAAAGGTGGTGGCATAGGCACCGACTCTGTGGGTGCTCCAGGGCTAGAACACCCACACACAAAAATTAGTGGGTGCTTAGCACCCCCATCAGCCCTGCCGATCAACTCCTCCCCCTCCCTCCCAGTGCCTCTTGCCCGCTGCCATCAGCTGTTCCACAGCATGCAGGAGGCACTGGGGTGGGGGAGGGGGGCTTGCTCTGGGGAGGGGGCAGAACTAGGTGGGAAGAGGTGGGGTAGGGGTGGGCCAGGGATGGGGACTTGGGAGAAGGGGTGGGGGCAGGGCCTGGGGTAGGGCAGGGGCAGAAAGAGGTGGGACAGGAGTGGGGGTTTGAGGGAAGGGGCTGCGTGGGGGTGGGGCAGAGCGGGTGGAGGTGGGGCTGAGCACCCCCTAGGGCCTGGAGGAAGCCGGCATCTGTGGGTGGTGGTTCTCTTCTAAGCTCCACCCACAAAGTAAGATCTGCCCATGTGAGGTGCCAATATGAGACCACAGTGGCTCACAAGAGATTGTGCAGTTGTTTAAAATTGAGTGTGTGTACTCCCTGAAACTCCCTGAAACCAGATCCCTCTCAGTAGTGTAGCAACCTGCATGAAACTTAGATGGAGAAACACATTTTGCAGGGTGGAAAGGTTTGGAGGAGACACCAAGCAGGAACCAGTTTGCCTATGCATGGTTTGAATGCTAGAGGAGACAACATCTCTGTAAAAAATTATCTTAATAAAGAGCCAATTCAGTTTTAGAAACATGAAGCCCTCTTATTAGTCTCCAGCACCAGGTACATGAAAAGAGTGGCCTTCAATACACCCTGGACTCTACTAGGTTGGGGGGGTGGGAGGAGTGGTGGCATCTCACACCCACTTGTAGCACCAAACTAGGCCCTGGTATTACATTATTACCTGATGGTTCTTTCTTCCTTTTATTCATCTTGACGGTTTGGTAAATCTAGATGAGGGAAACACATGAGAGTGCTCAAGATACACAAGTCTCGGTGTATGTTATTTCATACAAGGCAAAACACATTAAACAAATGTTGACATTTTACTATGGATTTTTAAAATTATTAGTACATAATTCCAGGAGATACTTTTTCCATCCATAGCATTTGAGCAGATATGCCAGACAAAGGTATCTGTAATGTTGTTGCAGCCGTCTTGTAGAAAAGCTCTGTCGCTCAAAAGCTTGTCTCTTTCACCAACAGAACTTGGTCCAAAAAAAGGCATTAGCTCACCCACCTTGTCTTCTCATGCAAGACAGCGTGAAGCTATGCAGATTATTCAGCTACACGGATACAGATTTTGCCCACATGTTATACCTATTATCAAAGTATCTAGACACCTTACAAAGTTGACACTGAAATATTCAAGTTCTCAATTAGAGAGGCCAAGCACCTCATCTGCCTGCACTTTTACCAGCGAGCTAGGAAATCAGGATTTAACCAGCTCAGAAGGCGTGGGCAATGAGTTGCTTCTTTTCGCAGCTCTTTCTATTCTAAGAGTGGCCAGCTTCCTGGTAAATCACTTTTCTGCTGGGAGTGAACTCCGGCAGTATGGGCCTGCTATTGAGAAAACTCTGCCACTCCGATGCAATGTAGTGATGTCGCTGTGAATGGCACATCTCCTCATCACCAGCTGGCATCTTGGTCTGCCAACATTGTGCCAGCACTAGAGCTGGCTGAAATTTTTTTTGTCAAAACAGTTTTCCATTGGAAAATGCTATTTCAACTAAACCAATTTTTGTATTTTGGTTAAATTATATTTTGAAAAAAAAATGGAAAAAGTTTTTAAAATGTGGAAAAATCCTGTTTTGACATTTTCAGAAGACAAAGCTTCAATTTTTCATTTCAAAGCAGTTTTGGTTTTGAAAATGTACAGTAAAAACTATTTAAAATAGTCAAAATCAAACTGAAACATTTCAAATGCAAAAGCAAATGTTTTCAATGGACCCAAAACAATAATTTTATTTAGACTTTTGTTTTGAAATGTTAGCCTTCTGTCTCAGTTCAGGTCTTGTTTCCTCAGAATTTCTAAATTTGTCACGGGACAGAAAATCCGTTTCCCGGCCAGCTCTTGCCAGCACATTGTGACGGTATCTTCGCCAGCACATCGCTATCTCATTGTGACACAGTGGCATCTTGGCATCACTCCGTTACACCAACATCTCCTCACAGGATCGCCGGAAGTGGCCCATCTCCTGCGGACAAGCCGGCCAGTTGGCAGGGCCGGCTCTAGGCACCAGCAAACCAAGCACATGCTTGAGGCGGCACATTTTCAGGGGCGGCATTCTGGCCATCTTTTTTTTTTTTTTTGCTTTGGGCAGCAAAAGCCTAGAGCCGGCCCTGGCAGCAGCATGTCGTGTGGGGGGGGCACCCAGGGGCTGCTACGGTTCGCGCCGTGGGGGAGCAGCGCCCACACCTTGTGGCTGGGCCGAGCAGGCTCTGAGCAGGGGACACTCAGGCTGGGGGACACCCCGTAGCCGCCTGCAGGTGCTGCAGGGCAGCTGCCCCCCAGCACCGCAGTGGGGGCTGGGTGAAGCGGCCAGGGACTCTGGCAGGGCGACCAGAAGCAGCAGCAGGGCCACAGAGGGCGGGGTGCTGCCATGCGGGGCCCACGTCCCACTCTCTGGGGCTCTGCTCCCTCTGGAGCTACCCTGCCCCGGCTCCTCAGCCCCCTGCCGGGGTGGTCTCCTGGCTCTGCCCTCCCAGGTCCCGGCCAGTCCTGGAAGCGGGAGCCCTGGCTGGAGGGACCCTGGGCTAAGGCGCAGCCCGGGAGCCCCGCTGCTTACCCTGACCCTGCCAGCGCCGGACTAGCTGGAGGCGAGGGGAGAGCGAGCAGAGTCAGCACTGGTGGGGGGGAGCCCAGGGCTGGGGCAGCAGGGGGTGCGGGTGTGGGGGGGGAGTGAGAGCCCAGGGCTGGGGCGACAGGGGGGGGATGGAGAGCCCAGGGCTGGGGCGGCAGGAGGTGCGGGTGGGGGAGATGAGAGCCCAGGGCTGGGGCGGCAGGGGGTGCAGGTGGAGGGCAGGGAGTGAGAGCCCAGGGCTGGGGCAACAGGGGGGGAATGGAGAGCCCAGGGCTGGGGCGGCAGAGGGGGAATGGAGAGCCCAGGGCTGGGGCAGCAGGGGGTGCGGGTGGGGGGGGAGTGAGAGCCCAGGGCTGGGGCGACAGGGGGGGAATGGAGAGCCCAGGCCAGCGGCGGCAGGAGGTGCGGGGGGGGGAGATGAGAGCCCAGGGCTGGGGCGGCAGGGGGTGCAGGTGGGGGGGGGGGAGTGAGAGCCCAGGGCTGGGGCAACCGGGGGGGAATGGAGAGCCCAGGGCTGGGGCGGCAGTGGGGGAATGGAGAGCCCAGGGCTGGGGCAGCAGGGGGTGCGGGTGGGGGGGGAGTGAGAGCCCAGGGCTGGGGCGACAGGGGGGGAATGGAGAGCCCAGGGCTGGGGCGGCAGGAGGTGCGGGTGGGGGGGATGAGAGCCCAGGGCTGGGGCGGCAGGGGGTGCAGGTGGGGTAGGGCACAGGGGGGGGGGTTAGAGACCAGGGCAGGGGCTACAGGGGGGGTATGGAGAGCCCAGGGCTGGGGCAGCGGGGGGTGCAGGTGGGGGAGGGCACCGGGGGGGGGGGTGAGAGCCCAGGGCTGGGGCAACGGGGGGTGAATGGAGAGCCCAGGGCTGGGGCGGCCGAGGGGGAATGGAGAGCCCAGGGCTGGGGCAGCAGGGGGTGCGGGTGTGGGGGGGGAGTGAGAGCCCAGGGCTGGGGCAGCAGGAGGTGCAGGTGGGGGAGGGCACTGGGGGGGGGGTGAGAGCCCAGCACTGGGGCAAGGGGGGGGGAAGGGAGAGCCCAGGGCTGGGGCAGCGGGGGGTGCAGGTGGGAGAGGGCACTGGGCGGGGGGTGAGAGCCCAGGGCTGGGACAGCGGGGGGGGGGGAGGGAAGGGAGAGCCCAGGGCTGGGGCAGCGGGGGGAGGGTACTGGGGGGCGTGAGAGCCCAGGGCTGGGGCAGCGGGGGGGGAAGGGAGAGCCCAGGGCTGGGGCAGCGGGGGGTGCAGGTGGGGGAGGGCACCAGGGGGGGGTGAGAGCCCAGGGCTGGGGTGGGGGGCAGCCAAATCTTTTTTTTTTGCTGTGGGCAGCAAAAAGCCCAGAGCCTGTTGGCACAGCCGCATCCTGCCAACACGCTGCCACACGTTGCTTGGCTGCGGTGGGAGGGCGCCGGGCAGCCCAGCGACCGCCCTGCAGCGTCTGTTGAGGCCCGGGGGTGTCCTCGGGGTGGGCCTCCTGCCCCCCAGGACGCACCATAGTCACCTCAGGAGAGGGGGGGGTACCGCTCCCCTCAGCGCAACCAGGGTTTTCCCGCCCATCCTGAGTCTCACCCCCTGCCCCGCCCTTCGCCTCAGGGCTCGCGCCGGCATCGCCTCAGGCCGTCGCCGCAGGCGGCTCGCGCTAGCTCCGGCTAACACCACTTTTCCCGCCCTTTCCTTGGCTCCGCCCCCTCGCTTCGCCGCTCCGCCCTCAGCTCCCTGGCCGGGCATTTAGCTCCGCCCCCTAATCGGGGCCCAGCCCAGGCTTCTTTCGCTCTCAGCCACGCCCTCCGTTTAAGGGTTCCAAGTGCCCTACTGACCTTTGTCTGTTAGCCCCGCCCCTTTTAGGTCACGCCTCCTCCACTATTACACATGCGCGATTCTGTTACCTCCCTGCGTTGTCTTCTGGGAAATGTAGTCCCCTCCCCTCAGCCGGTGCCGTAAAGCAAGTCGACCGCGGCACTGGTTTTGCGACAATGGTGTGCCGGTGGCCGTAAAACAAGGCGTGTTGTTGACAGCTGCCTGGGCAAAGCAGGAAGTGAGTTGGGGGGATAAGGAGGGAATGGGGCCCCCTGCCCTCGGGGTGTCTTCGAAGAGAGCCCTCTGCTGGGGGAGAGAGCGAGGCTCTTGGGGGGTCAGCAAGTGTGGGGGTTGCTGGGTTGGGGGAGCAGGGTGCTGGGGGGAGGGGTCAGGACGTGGGGGGGATCGGGGTGGGGGAGCAGGGTGCTGAGGGGGAGGGTCAGGATGGGGGGAGTGGGGTGGGGGAGCAGGGTGCTGAGGGGGAGGGGTCAGGACGTGGGATCGGGGTGGGGGAGCTGGGGGAGTGGACAGGACGTGGGGGGATCGGGGTGGGGGAGCAGGGTGCCGGGGGGAGGGGTCAGGACGTGGGGGGATCGGGGTGGGGGAGCAGGGTGCCGGGGGGAGGGTCAGGACGTGGGGGGATCGGGGTGGGGGAGCAGGGTGCTGAGGGGGAGGGTCAGGATGTGGGGGGATTGGGGTGGGGGTGCTGAGGGGGAGGGTCAGGATGTGGGGGGATTGGGATGGGGGTGCTGAGGGGGAGGGTCAGGATGTGGGGGGATCGGGGTGGGGGAGCAGGGTGCTGGGGGGAGAGGTCAGAAGGTGGGAGGTTACTGGGTGGGGGAGCAGTCTGCTGGTGGTGGCAGAAGTCTTGGGGTTGGGGGAGTAGGCTTATGGGGGAGTGAACAATGAGCTGTGTGGGGCTTCAGGGTGTGGTTGCTGGGGGTGGGGGGCATGTGGGGTGTTCAAGCAGGGTGAGAGAGGGACCACTAGGGGCAGGGAGGATAGTTCATTATGCGTCTCCTGGGTTGAGAGGGAAGCAAGGATCTGGGAAGTGTGTGTGCTGTGTTGGGGATTTGTGGGAGAGCTCCTGGCAGTTGGGGTCTCTTGGGAGGAGAGGGGCATTGGAGGTGGTATGAGGGGGAAATTGGGATGGCGGCAGAGGGCTGAGTAGGCAGACGTGAAGAGGAGGGGAAGAAGAAAGCATTAGGAGGAGGAAGGAATGAGGTTGGTTAGCCAAATTGCCCCATGGGGTGAGGGAGTGGAAACACAGGGACAGTGCCTGAGTGATCCCATTGTAACCATCTAGCTCCATCTGACCTAATAATGCACTGATTCTCTTCAGCTCAGTCTGAGGGGGAGAAAAAAGAAATGAGCAAGAACAGGAGGCCGCCTCCACCACCAGGACGCAGTGGTGCTGCCAAAGCCAGACAGGTGAATCCTGGGTTTCCTTTTCTACCTCTTCCCTGTCTGTATGAGGAAACACCTCTCCCTTCGGATCTGCTTTGAGATTCTTGGTGTAAAAAAATGTACTTGTCCTGTTGTCAGAATCTGAAATTCCCTCAATCCCTGTGGCTGCTGCTCCCACCCCCCAACAAGTGATCTCGGAAGTAACCTTTGTGTGTATAAAGGCCCCAACCTTGCTACTTTTGACTTCAGTGGGAGCAGGTTCAGGCCTGTAGTTTGTAAAGTTTGGACTCCTGCGGGATGAAAAGTTCTATAGAGATGAAAAATTGTTGCTGTTTGTTAGTAATATTGGTTCTTTCGTTGTGGGAAAAATTCTGTCCTGCTGGCCTTATGGTATAAATACTGGTTTAGCCAGTGGGAAAATTGGCCAGGTTGTAACCCAAGTGGCCTCTGCCCCCATCCCAAGGTGGGAATTAGATTTGCTGTCATTTAGAAATCACATCAGGAGAATTGACAAACCAGAAATAATAGAAGTAAACAAATCATCATCATACCCCTCACCCTAGCCGCTTGGGACAAAGATGGGACCAGATGAAGAGGAGTGTTTCATCTGTTCCCAACATCTCTCTGCTAATGCACAAAATGTGGAATTAAAAGTAAACAAGAAAAATACTAATGTGTGGAATTTAAAATAGTGTTGCGTACATTTCCTGAAAGGACAGCATCTACTTTTACCCTAGTTTCATGATGCAGAATTCCTGATGTTAATGTTCATTTGTGTTTACATAATGAACTAAAAATCTGAGATTTCTCAATCTCTGTGTACAGGCAGATGGGCAGGGTGATCTTTTGAGTTGTTTCTGTCTCTAACTTTTATTAACCTAGATCAGAATCACACAGAAGGTTCACGTGAGTTGCAGGTCTCCTTTCTGACAGCTACTGGCATGGGCATGGTCAAACAATTGCTTTATTTTCCTAGAATGATTGGGGAGGAGAATTTAGGATTTTGCTGAAGATGATTGAAATGAATGGTGTTAAATATGGGTTTGCAAATGTCAAAGAATCAGTTTAACTTTTCAAAGCTAATTTTTCTGTCACACTGTGCCTGCCACTCGCTAATCTGGGCAGCACATGTGCCAGTCTAAGGGTGGGAATTTGATTGCTCCTAAGTGACTGTCTCAGAGGAATAAAATTTGATGGCTTGTCATAGATCCCAGGTTAAATTGCCACTCTGTGGGATGGATGGTCCAGCATCCTGCAGCATTTTCAGTCTGTGGTGGATAAAGCTGGGCATTATTCCAGGTCTCTTGTATCCGGGGATGTGGGTAATTGAGCTTCTGTAGACCTTTTCTTTTGCACCCTTTTTACTGAACTTACCTATGTGCTAAAAGCTGGGATGGCTGGAAAACCTGCTAACGCTTTCAGTGGTATTGTATCTGGTATTCCAGTCACTGCGGTACCTAGGCACAGCTGACAGTAACTAGTACTGCTGTCTGGCACCTCACTGAATTATTAATAGAAGTACCTGTCTGCAGGAGGAGCATGTTAAGAATGGTCAAATTGTCACAACGTGCAAGTCATGGACCAAATCAGAGATCCAGAGCAAGTCTGTAGAGGACAAACTGTCCAGTGACATATGGTAACAGCCCTCTTCATGTGCTGGAGGGCTCTGTGTCAGACAGAATCCAATTAGGTGTGGATAATGGATTAAACCTCCCCCTTCGCTTGAATCCTGCTTTCAATAAAATTAATGTATGACCAGTCAATTGGTGAGAGCTTTCAATTTCACTGGCTATAAACCTTGATAGATCGTAAAATGTATCTGACTGTGCTGCAGCTTGGAGGGTGAGGGGATCGCATGTTGCTTCCCCATTTTCAGGCTGTCTGAAGGTTTATAGTACTTGCATTAGCCTTTCTTTTAGTAATCTACCAGGAGGAGGTACTGAGTTGAGTTTTGCCATCTGTCAGGGATTTTTACGTAGTGGTGCATGAATATAGGATTTGTGTTGCCCTGCCTTGCACTGTCTCAGTTGAAAGTCTGGCCTGCTCCCTTATGCTTTCTTCTTCCGCCCATCAGGGATTGGGTCAAACTCCAAGCTAGACAGGTGTTGGGAAGCGCAAACCAAACACTCCTCTAAAAGCACATACACACCTGCAATTAAGTCTTTGCAGCAGTCTCTGTTGGAGGGAGAGATGATTCTTCTTAACAAGCAGTATGAAAACAATCCTCTCCGATATTACAATGAGGTGCCCTCCACTATGCAAACAGAAAGAAAGACACGCCCTGACCACACGTTAAGGGAAGCTGTCATAAAGAATGTGTTGTGTAATACGATTATACTCCTGTAGCTCCTCTCATATGAGGCTGTCAAAATGCTTCATGAACATATATTAAACTGTGCAATGCCTAGTAGTGTAAGTAGGTGTCCTGTTAGTTTCATTTTATCAGTGGGGAAAATTGGCACAGGGAGGTAAAGTGACTAGGGTTGCCAACTTTCTGACTGCAGAAAACCAAACACCCTTGCCCTGCCCCGTCCCTTCTCCGAGACCACTCCCCTTCTCCGAGGCCCTTCCATCGCTCGCTCTCCCCCACCCTCGCTCATTTTCACTGGGCTGGGGTAGGGGATTGGGGTGCGGGAGGGGGTGAGGGCTCCAGCTGGGGGTGCTGGTTCTGGGGTGAGGCCGGGGATGAGAGGGTTTGGGGGTGCAGGATGTGGCTCTGGGCTGGGGACGAGGGGTTTGGAGTGTGGGAGAGGGTGCGGATTCTGGGCTCTAGGAGGGAGTTTGAGTGTTGGAGGGGAGTCAGGGCTGGGGCAGGGGGTTGGGGTCTGGGAGGAGGTGCAGGCTCTGGGGGGGGGGAGTTTGGGTGTGGGAGGGGACTCAGGCCTGAGGAAGAGGGTTTGGGGTGCAGTAGAGGCTCCAGGTGGCGCTTACCACTATCAGAAGGCAGGATACTGGGCTGGATGGACCATTGGTGTGACCCAGTATGGCCAGGGAGGAAAAAAGTACCCCCTCCTTATCTCCTGCTCTAACCATCAGATGACACTTCTCCCTCTTTTAGTTGAGACTAGAATTCGGGAGACCTGACGCCTGGTCCCTGGATCTAAGCACTAGATACCACTGCCTCTTGTTGCCTATTAGGAAACCATGGACTCATGGTTTGTCTTTTATCCTCTCTAGATGGGTTTGCTAGTGGATTTCTCTCCAGATGGGATGATGGACAATGATAAGGAGGAGGATGGTGAACTGGAAGCAGAATTAATAACTATCGTCGGAGGCCGGCCAGATTCAAAAGAGAAGCCGAAAGGGAAAAGTAAGTGGTCCTCTACTCTATGCCCATTATACATCTGCTCAGCTAGGACACATCTGAATCCCAGAAGGGCTTGATTAAAAGAGTTACAAACGGTAAGTTTCTAGTCCTTAATTTCAGAGCTCCAGCGAGAGAGAGGTGGCAGAGCCTCGCAGTCCTGTGCTTAGCAACTAGATCTTTCTTCCCTCCCCCACCCTCCCAGCACACTCGTCTGAACTCTGATATTAAACGGTTATGTGACATGAGTTGTGTATTTGTCTCCTCGTCTTTTCAGCCCCTTTGCCCATGGAAGCTATTGAGCGAATGGCCGCTCTCTGCATGAAGGACCTGGATGAAGAGGATGGGGAAGAGGAAGAAGATCTGGAAGATGAAGATGATCTGATGGTATGAAGGACTTTGTACTCGGTGAAGGACTGGGAATGTTACACAAAAGTCCTTGTTATCAGGTCGATGCCTCATATGTGGGGAATGTCTAAAGTGACCTGTCTGAATGAGAATTCTTGTGTAGCAACAGGCAAATAGATCCATTCATCTGCCATCTCCCTGCTCCCTCTAGGTCCTCTTGGAGAAACAGGATTTTTTTTTCTCCAAAAAGTTTTATACCTCAGCGTGTCACTGACCAGGGATCCTTCTATTGAATTTTGCTCACAGCTGCATTGTGAGCTAAACCCATTATACTGATATTCATACAGGAATCCCGCAGTGTTACTGATCTGTATATACTGGAATTAGTGTCTTGACTCCTAGATTATTCCATTTCCTTAAAGATGGCGTATTATACATAAGTGCCTGTCCCATCCTGATAAGGAGGAGATACTCATGAAGTGCTGGGACTTTTGCTGCAAAGCTTCTCCCTTGCTAGTTGTCACCCTTAATCTGTCTCGCTGAAGTTTATAAATTGCTGCTCCACTTCCCATCAGTGTGACTTACATTTTGTGCATCTCTAAACAAAATTAAGAGACCAAGTTTCTTTGTTTTGTAGGCAGAACTCCATGAAGTCCTGGGTGAAGAGAGAGAAATCAAGGATGCCGCAATACCTGCTGCTAAGGTGCAAAACTCCCCTTCCAACTTTGCGTCCTCTTTCATTCTTCTCACTGTTTCCAGTTGAAAGTGTGGCCATAATACAGAAATGGCTCCTCCTTGTGCTACGTATCTGTTCCCGGTATGTCTGGAAGTTCTATATGCTCACCCCATTGATGCAAACCAGCATATGTGCCTCTTAGCACTGCAGAAACGTTAAAGATGTAAACGACCTATGAGGTCACAGTTCATCTTCCTGTCGGTTCAGGGGGAACGAGTGAGCTGGAGCCAGGTTCTGACAGCTTACAATATTGGGTTTGGGTTTTTTCAGATCCAGATTGAATTGGTGACATTGGTAGACAGTCAGGAGGCTTGTTTTGTTCCCTGTAAATTGAGCAAAGTAATTGGGTGGAAAAGATGAGGCACACTCCAGAAATTTGCAATGTATGGGCAGAATGCTGTGACCGCCGGGAGCCACGTTGCCTTAGTGGTGCTTTGCAGGTGCAGCTGCTGTCCCATGTGTCATAAATTGCAGGATCAGGGCCTAAATGTGCACCCCCAGTAAAGTCACTCTTCAGGAGCCAAGTCCCTAAGGAAAAATTGAGTATTTAGTTGTCTTGAAATCAGATGGGTTTTAGAATTTATAGCTGATGAAGTTGGAAAAAATCATAAACCTCTGAGTCTAGGTCGTTGCTACTAGCAGAAGAGGCCTTGTACTACTGCCATTAATTTCTCACTTTCATTAGAGAGTGTGTCATAACTGCCGCACTTCCCTGTGGCCATACATTGGCTGTTCCATTGTCTTTTTAAAGGCTTTCCTGAATATGGAAGATGAATGCATCCTTCCTCAGCTTCAGGTTTTAGTAGCCGTTGCTTGAACCCTGGTATTCCCTGAGGAGTGTTCTTATTCCTTTACCAAGTCCCAAGTATTGTTTTTCCTATGAGTGTCTTTAAAAGATTCTCAACTAGTTGAAGACCAGTTCTGTTTTAAAAACAAATAAACAAAAAACGGACGGGGAAAATCTAATATGAATAGGGACATTTTTGTTGTGTGTGGTTGGATTAGTTAACCCAAACTCCATAGCCTTGTGCTTTCAGACCTTTCTAAGGCACCAATTGCTTCACCAGCTGCCCACCCTCAGTCCTTAGTGTCTGAACAGAGAGACCCTGAGTTGTGGTCACTGTAGACCCACGTTGTCCAGGAGAATTTTTCTAGCATGTAAGAACCAGAAAGTGAAACTGATCAATCTAGTTTGACTGTCTTGAGCTGAACAAAATCAGTCTCTCATTGGAAGTGTTGCTATGGCTGTCCCTCATTAGGCCAGTGCTTTGGATTAATTAACAACACTTTTTCCTCCTCTTCCCTGGGCTCTTACAGGTGAATGAAACTCCAGCTGATTCCAGCAGCGTAGAATCTACTCTGGTGGAAAGGCTGGAAATGTACAGAACAGCCATCGCTAACGCAAAGCAAGCTGGAGACGGGGCCAAAGTGCGTAGATATGAACGAGGCCTCAAGGTGAGCGTTAAATAATGCACCTGAACATGCTGTGCCCAGGCTAACGGCTTGGTAACCATCTTGTCTTGCAAGATGCTTTTTAAGAATAAAACCGAAAATATTTTTTTAGAAACTTAATAGAAATTGTTTGATCTTAAATTTGCAACTGAGCATGGCCAACGTTTTCAGACGTCAAAGTATGGCACTTAAATCCATATTTAGGCACCCACGTAAGGGGCCTGTTTTTTCAGCCTTGCTCCTAGTGCCTTTAGAGGAAGCTATGGGTCCTGTGCCCTTCTGAAAATCAGGCCATTTTTATTGAGGTGCCTAAATATAGATAATACAATAGCTGATAACCTCTTCAGCAACAGTATATTGCAGGGGATGCAGCGCTCTGATGTCTTAATATTAAGTGATATTGCTGTGTCCTCAGAGATAATATTGAACCCAAAGGCCCCAGCATCGTCCTAATGGATCCTGTACAACTGCAGGTGTGGGCTTTCCAATTAGATGGAAAAGTGAGGACCTGATCACTCCTGGTCATTAAAATTCCCATAGTGCTTTTCTCAAGTTAGAGTGCTCGTCCCAGCATCCTGACCAAATTCCATCTTGGGTACTTTTATTCTACTGCCCTAAAATTGTCCCTGCATCTTCATTTGGGTATGGAGTCTTCACTTACAAAACTGGATGTGCTCTGACAGTGTGCTGTTCCTAATCGTCCTGCTGCTTCCCACCACTGAGAACTGCATTTCTGTGATAGATTTGTCCATAAAGAGCATGTGGTTTGTAGAACACTTTTGGCTCCTGAAGGACGAATGGGATTCATCTAAGAGGCTGCTACCTTCTAGTCATGAAAAATGTGGGAATTAGGAACTTGCTGTTTGGCCGAGGAATGGCTTTTTAGCTGATGACAGGCTGTGGGTTTCTGAGGTCTAATTAGGCTGCAGTTTCTGGGCTGACTAAGGTGCTGGTATCCAGTTTTCCTGCTGTCAGGCTCTTAGCTGAAGTTCTGGCTAATTTTAAAGCGCCTGTTTTCTATAGCTGTTGGCAAAACCAAGAGTGAGAGTTTGGAAGCTTATCGCTAATTATCCATTGTTGTTTTTTCCCAAGACATTAGAAAACATGCTGACCTCTGTGAGGAAGGGCAAAAAGATTGATGAGGAAGAAATTCCCCCCGCAGTTGCACTAGGAAAGAGCGGGAACTCCCAGCTGCCGTCCCCTTCTCCACTGACTCTGTCATCCCAGAGCCCCGCACCCAACGGAAGGTTCAGTTTATCCAGCCATTCTCCTCCACAGCCACCCACTACAGCACCTCCACAGGGACCCTCTGCAGCATCTCCCAAGCCGCCACCTCCTGTGTCTCCCAAGCCGTCGCCTCCTGTACTTCCAAAGCCAGCCCTGGCCTTGCCCATCAGATCCCCGGAGACAGCAGAGGAAAAACCTGTCCCTTTGGCACTATCAGGTAAGCATGGGGGGGGCCCTTTTCATTCTCTCTCATCACAGTAGGTTGAGCTTATCAATTCCTGCTGATCTATGACCATGATGTTCCCCCGACCTTGCATCGGATGATTCTGAAACACAAAGCACAATGGCTCTTTTCTCTGTCTCTCTACAGGTTCTGAAAACGTCAGCACCCAGGCGCTCCTACAGGACAGGCAGCGGGAGTACAAGCTAGCCGCGCTGCACGCTAAACAGGAAGGCAGCGTCGAGATGGCCAGTAAATACTACCGCATCGCTAAGGTAGGTGCCTGCCAGCCAAAGCACTGTTCTGTCAGCCTGGCAGGGGCTTTGGTTTGGCCCTAAAGTGACACTTTCAGTGGGTGCAATTAAGAAGTTGACCAGTTGGTGCTTAGAAGGCTGCCGGTAAACCACATCCACTGGTTCTGTGGCATGTTTGTGACTGTTTCACCTTGGCTAGTCTTATTCTGGGACAGGCTTTTCCTTCAGTTCAGCTGTTCTGCTTCGTATGGGGAATTTAAAATCAAACTGTGGTCTCCCCTCTACAAAAAAAGACCTTGAAAATTGCAGTTAATGCAGATGCAGTTATTGTCTCCATAGGCCAGCTCAGGTGTGGCTTAAGAAACTACATTCCTCTGCTCCCATCTGTCCTCCACCTTTGGAGCATCCCTCTGTAACCAACACGAACCTGCGCTGGTAGTATGGTTCACTTGCTGTAGCAGGAGGCTGGGAGCCCAGAGACCTGGGTTCTGTTTCTGATTCTGGGGGGAGAATGTGGCCTAGTACTTAGAGCAGAACATTGGAAGCCAAGACTACTGTGTTCTAATTTCAGCTCACTGTGAAACCTTGGGCAAATTGCTCTGTTTTTTTCAGTTGTAAATTGGAGATAAATCCCACTTCACATGGGATATACGAGGTTGGTTTGAATGGTTTTGAGTGAAGTGTTTTAAGATCTTTTGAAGAAAGAGGTTACAAGTACTATTCTCCCTGGCTTGTGCCTTTCAGAGCTTTGATCCCATTGTAGAAGCTTTGGAGAAAGGTGAAACCGTGGATCTGGGCCATCTGCCCCCACCTCCAGGTGAGAATTGGTACTCGGCTTCGCCAAACAGCCGCGTCTGCTTTCTGGGAAGGTTCCCGCTGACTCCATTGATGTGGCAATGGAGACACTGACTGAGTGGAGGAAAGTGCTAAAAGGGTGAACACAGCAGTCATGATCTTTCTTTGCTAAGACAGGCCTATAAAATTTTGCCTGCATAGCTGTATTGGTCAGAGATGTGAAGAAATCCACCACCTTGACTTACATGGCTATGCCTGCAAAACCGCCCGTTGACATGCAGCTGGACTGGTAAGAGTCCCTATGTTGTCATTTGGGGAGGTGGATTGTACCAGCCAAAGCTCTCCTGATGCCAGTACAGCTGCACTAGGGAGCTCTGGCAGTACAGCTGCACTGGTACAGCTGTATCAGCAAAGCCTTTCTGGTATAGACCAGCCCTTAGTGTCATCCAGTGGTTGGAAGTCGGGACTCATGGGTTCTATTTCCAGTTCTGGCACTTACTCACTATGTGGCCTTTAGAAGGGGACTCCACCACTCTGTGTCTCAATTGCTGTGTTTGTAAAGTGGGGCTGGAAGGAAAGGGGAGGTTTAATTAAGTGCTTTGGGATCCTGGCTTGGAAGGTGCCAGAGAAAGACGGAATATCATCATTGCAGTGACCATCTGGGTGCTGCTCCTTGTGAGGACGGGGTTGGCTGGGCCGGGTGGGAGAGGAGTAACCTGTCTACTTTCTGTCAATCTGGGTTGGTTGATTTTTTTTTTTTCCTTTACTTTCTGCTTGTCACTTACAATCTTATTTTCACAGACCAGCTGCCCAAGGAGCTGTTGTCCCCAGGTCTACGACAACAATCTGCTGTGTCAACAACCATGCCTTTAGCAAAATCAGCAGCCCCTGCTGCAGGTATGATCTCCAGAACGGTGCCTTGGGACCTTGGCTGCCCCAGCGTGACTAGAGGTTGTTCATTATGCCGTGCAGCCGATCAACCCTGGAATTTCCATTAGACCGAATGGGAGCTGCGTGCTGTACTGCCTGTGTGGTAGTTGCTGTGTATCTTGCCAACCTTGCGTTTGTTCCTAAGGACAGCAAACCCCCTCTGTAGTGAAAGGAAAAACCTGCCCAGAAAGTAAATGGGACCTGGAGGGGAGGAGGAGGCAAGCCTGGGAGTGTCACTAGCTTGAGTGGAATTACTCAATATTTAAAAAGGGCTCTAGGGGTGATCCCGGCAATTACAGACCGGTAAGTCTAACGTCGGTACCGGGCAAATTAGTTGAAACAATAGTAAAGAATAAAATTGTCAGACACATAGAAAAACATAAACTCTTGAGCAATAGTCAACATGGTTTCTGTAAAGGGAAATCGTGTCTTACTAATCTATTAGAGTTCTTTGAAGGGGTCAACAAACATGTGGACAAGGGGGATCCGGTGGACATAGTGTACTTGGATTTCCAGAAAGCCTTTGACAAGGTCCCTCACCGAAGGCTCTTACGTAAATTAAGCTGTCATGGGATAAAAGGAAAGGTCCTTTCATGGATTGAGAACTGGTTAAAGGACAGGGAACAAAGGGTAGGAATGAATGGTAAATTCTCAGAATGGAGAGGGGTAACTAGTGGTGTTCCCCAAGGGTCAGTCCTCGGACCAATCCTATTCAATTTATTCATAAATGATCTGGAGAAAGGGGTAAACAGTGAGGTGGCCAAGTTTGCAGATGATACTAAACTTCTCAAGACAGTTAAGACCAAAGCAGATTGTGAAGAACTTCAAAAAGATCTCACAAAACTAAGTGATTGGGCAACAAAATGGCAAATGAAATTTAATGTGGATAAATGTAAAGTAATGCACATTGGAAAAAATAACCCCAACTATACATACAACATGATGGGGGCTAATTTAGCTACAACGAGTCAGGAAAAAGATCTTGGCGTCATCGTGGATAGTTCTCTGAAGATGTCCACGCAGTGTGCAGAGGCGGTCAAAAAAGCAAACAGGATGTTAGGAATCATTAAAAAGGGGATAGAGAATAAGACTGAGAATATATTATTGCCCTTATATAAATCCATGGTACGCCCACATCTCGAATACTGTGTACAGATGTGGTCTCCTCACCTCAAAAAAGATATTCTAGCACTAGAAAAGGTTCAGAAAAGGGCAACTAAAATGATTAGGGTTTGGAGAGGGTCCCATACGAGGAAAGATTAAAGAGGCTAGGACTCTTCAGCTTGGAAAAGAGAAGACTAAGGGGGGACATGATAGAGGTATATAAAATCATGAGTGATGTTGAGAAAGTGGATAAGGAAAAGTTATTTACTTATTCCCATAATACAAGAACTAGGGGTCACCAAATGAAATTAATAGGCAGCAGGTTTAAAACAAATAAAAGGAAGTTCTTCTTCACGCAGCGCACAGTCAACTTGTGGAACTCCTTGCCTGAGGAGGTTGTGAAGGCTAGGACTATAACAATGTTTAAAAGGGGACTGGATAAATTCATGGTGGCTAAGTCCATAAATGGCTATTAGCTAGGATGGGTAAGAATGGTGTCCCTAGCCTCTGTTCGTCAGAGGATGGAGATGGATGGCAGGAGGGAGATCACTTGATCATTGCCTGTTAGATTCACTCCCTCTGGGGCACCTGGCATTGGCCACTGTCGGTAGACAGATACTGGGCTAGATGGACCTTTGGTCTGACCCGGTACGGCCTTTCTTATGTTCTTATGTACTGTGCAAACTCCGGTTCAGCTGTTACCCGCAGAGCTCACGGCATCTACCAGAAAACATTCTAGAGCCTTGCAGAGCTTGTGCTGCATGTTCGGGTAACCGGAAGAATCGTCGTGACACGGGGATGGGTGGGCGTGTGAGTTCTGGGGTGGGAACACGTTTGCTCCCTGATTGGCAGGGAACATCTCTTATTTATCGTCAATGCTCAGGGAGGAGTCAGTGTGGCTGAGTGGATAGAGCACTGGACTAGGACTCGGAACACCTGGGTTCTATTTCTGGCTCTCCTGTTGGGTGGCAAGTCATGGCCTGCTTTGTGCCTCAGTTTCCCCATCTGTAAAAAGGGGGGATAATTCTATGACTTCATATGTAAATCACTTTGAGATCTACTGATGAAAACTCAGGATGAGAGCGAGATATTCTAGGCAGCAGTTAGAAATGGGTTGGAAATGAAAGGCTGAGTTGCCTCCTGTCACCACCTCAGCGAGGGCAGGGGCAGAGTTACAGGTTTTCGTTAAGGAGGGAGAAGTTAGAAAAGTAAACCCAATAAACCTGTCATCTCTTTCTCGCCACCCCTGCAATAGAGCTCCCTCCACCCCCGCGAGACATGTTGGAAGCCCTGCAGCAGAGGATGGAGCGGTACAAAACAGCCTCCGCTCAGGCCAAGAGCAAAGGAGATGACCGGAAGGCAAGAATGCATGAGCGCATTGTGAAGGTGAGAAAAGCGTGGAAGTCCTGTGGCCTACAGCTCTGAGTGGATCCTGGCTCCCCTCACCCCCACCAGATACCGTGCTGTATTAGAGCTCCACAGCAGGGCAGTATTCCTTCTGGGGCAATGTTATCTGCTGGCTGGGGATTCAATCAGGGGTTGCCTTCTCTTTGAGTCGGTGCTGACCCCACTTGCCGGGGGCACAGTGCCTCTGGAGGTGCCATCTTTTTGAGTGAGATTCTTCCCCACTCGTAGTCATTAGTCTTTAGTGCTTTCCCCAAAAGTTGGGGGGTACATTTTGGGTAACTGCATACTGCTTTCCTAAATCCCCCTGCAGTTTCATTTGGATCCATGATACATCACTTCAAGTAGCATAAATGTTTCTGTGCGCTGTTAAACAGCTGCTCCGTTCCACCCCAGAGACTGCTGCATTTCAGTGATGCATGAAAGATCCTTGTGCCTATCATCTTTATTCGTAAAGTCTATCAGTTTTGCTCAATATCTTCTTGAAGGCTGAGCATTAAAGCCTGGTGCAAATTGCCAATATCTTGACAGAGAAATGGAGGGCTTAAAAAACCCTGATCTTTTAGACCTAAGCAAAACCCAACCATGATTTGGAATCTAATCTGCCACTGATGGCATAATTCCAATGGATGTTAGAGTTAGCCAGATTTCTTCTCTCATACCACACTCAGTGCAGTAATGGGAGGAGAAATCCCTAACTGGTGCCACGGGGATAAGATTTGAACTCCTCAGTAAAAAGATTCTGAGGCGCAAGCTGGTTGTCTGACTCTGATTAGTTGATGGGACACCCGCCCTATTGGCAGCTTGCATGCGGATTGTCTCAGTGTTTCCTTGTGCTCCCCCCATCTTTCTGTATCCACCTGCTGCCTCTTGGCTGATACTTAGATTGTAAACTCTCTGGAGCAGGGACCACCTTTTTGTTCTGTTCGTACAGTACCTAGCACAACTGGGGCTCATAGGTGCTACCCTAGTGTAAATAATAAGGGATACGGCATGCCTGTGAGGCACCATGGCAGAGGTACTCAGTCCTGATTTCTCTTTCAGCAATACCAAGAGGCCATCCGAGCTCACAAAGCGGGGAAAACTGTGGATTTTGCTGAGCTGCCTGTTCCACCAGGTATTTTCTGATTTTATTTTGCTACCAGTGTAGAACAGTAGAGGACGCTCTTCACTCATGGCTTTTTAAAACTTCCATATGTGTGAATTTCACTCTGGAATAGCAGCTTTGGAGACCTCTCTGTTTACAACACATACAGCATTGGCAGTAACAGGGCACATTTCTACACTCCATCCCCACCAATGTCTCTGAGCCCTGCCCTGGAAGGACCTTTCCCCTAGGAGCAAGAGGGAATTTCAGTCTCCTTTCTGTGGTCCTTGGCATTTCTTCAGAGATCGCCCCCTTGTTCCCTGCAGTTCTGTTATCTGGCACTGTTCACTCAGCGGGTTTGAATGGCATTATTACACAAGTAGCTAGATGTGGAATCTTCCTACCTCTCTGGGGCGCTCAGGTACGCAGCAGCTCTCTATAGTAGTTTCATCAGTTTCGATCTCCTCTTTAGACTTGCCATCTCTTTGGCAGGCTTCCCACCCATCCATGGCATGGAGGCTTCATCAGGAGACCAAAGCATCATGGGAGTCCTGGAAACCGCTATGAAACTAGCCAATCAGGAAGACCGAGAGAATGATGAGGAAGATGACAATGTGGAGGGGATGAAAAAGGTCAGGTTCTGCTAACCTGGGAGCCTGATCCGTTGGGCACAAGATGGCTTAGTTAAAACCAATGCTGAGTTGTATTAACTGATTATCAGGGGTGGGACCAGTTTATACAGAACCCCATTCATTTGTGCTATGGAACTTTTTTCTCTATGGAAACTGGATACAGGTCACTTGCAGGTTTAAACTAGCATAAAAGGTGGATTCTCTGTAACTTGAAGTCTTTAAACCATGATTTGAGGACTTCAGCAACTCAGCTACAGGTTAGGGGTCTATTACAGGATTGGGTGGGTGAGGTTCTGTGGTCTGCAATGTGTGGGAGGTCAGACCAGATGATCACGATGGTCCCTCGAAGTCCTTTGGGTCTGTGTTTGGGTTGAATTTTATAGTGCTGGCTAACATTGGCTTTTTTCCTCTCCATTTGTTTCAATTCCCACCTTACCTGAGTCCCAGAGTCACGTTCTGTTGTAAGAAAAAATAGCTTCATGTATTTTTCTGATTGTTAATTACAGCCGGGCTCCCGCCCTGCGCTGTCAAAGCCAGCCGCCTTGTCCCAGCCCAAGCTGGTTCCACGTGCGTCTTCGGGAGGTACCCCTGCAGCAGCAAATCCAGCTGGGACTGGCAAATCCACCGCAAAAGCCACCACAAAAGGTACTTGTGCTTTCCAGCTCTCAGAAACCTTCCGTCTTTATCAAGGCCAATGCTGTAGGCAGTGGCCAGACTGCGTTCAGGGCCACGCTATCCTATATGCTGATCTGTGGTGCTGGTGCCTGCTACGGTTCTCTGGCTGGAATGGTTCCCTTGTCTGACTTGGGACCTGTGCTGTAGTCGGGAGGCCAGGCCAGGATTTAGGGAGAGCATGCATGGTAACACTAGGCAGCACAGGCTAGGAACCAGAGAGGACTGTAGGGTCTGATGGGCCTGGTATTTTGAATACACCAACATTCCCAGCTTCCCTTTCCAGCTCGGACTACCCGTAGCATGAGGTCCTGACAGCCACCCCCGATGTGACTATCTTCTTTCTCTTCCTCCCGGCAGCCCAACAGCAGCTGGCTTTCCTGGAGGGCAGGAAAAAACAACTGATGCAGGCGGCGCTTCGAGCCAAACAGAAGAATGACATTGAGGGAGCGAAGCTGTTCCTGCGTCAGGCCAAGGGACTTGACCCCATGATCGAGGCATCCCAGGGTGGGCTTCCTGTCGACATAACCAAAGTAAGGAGATCCCAGCAGTGCATTTAATTTGAGACCAATCCACAGCGTGAGAAATACTGGTCTCTGACCACTCAGTCGTTAAAGATTCCTGACCTTTTCAAAAGCCCAGAAGGCCTGGGTAATTCTATTCTGCCTCTTTCAATTCCAAATACGTTTATTATGGCATCTTTCACTCCCTCTCCTACCATGTTGTGCACCATTGCTGTGTGCTAGTTAAACAGCTGACACTTCCCACCCCAGAAGTGGCTGCATTTTAGTGCTGGGCATTATGATCCTCACAGACAGCGTCTGTCACTGTTAAAATTTGTCAAGATCTCTGGGGATCCTGCATAACAAAAAGATAAATGGTTATATTGCTACTTATACTGTAATGATAATCTGTCTCTAAAACTAGCCACTACATGAATATTCATAGCTATGTCTTTTGGCTGAATTCAGGAGTATTGAATGCACAAGCTCCTGAACTTAAATATAACTGGAGCTGTGTTACATACTGAACACTGGAATACCCCACCCCCTGCACTTGCTTTCGGAGTGCTGACATCTCTGCCTGTCTCAGAAGAAATGTCTAATGGTTAGAGTAGGGGGTGAGCATTCAAGTCTCCTGGATTCTATTCCAAGCTCTGAGAGGGGAGTTGGGGCTAGTGCTTAGAGCAGGAGAGTGGAAGTCAGTACTCCTGGGTTCGGGTTCTGATACTGACCCATTGTGGGACTCTGGAAATGGAGATGCAAAGAGGAAGTGACTCGTCCAGTTTGCAAAGTGGGGATAATCTCTGCCTTCCGGGGGCTGTGAGGCTTGATGAGATAATGAAGAAGGGTTTTGAGCACCTCGGCTGGAAGATGTGGTCCAGCATGGGCAATTCCTTACTCCAGGACTGGCTTTTGCAGATGGGTGTGTGTAGGTGAAAATCTCGTCTCTTGAAACCGCAGGTCACTGTCATGCCTCACGTCTGTTTCAGGTGCCTCAAGCCCCAGTGAACAAGGAGGATTTCATGCTTGTGCAGCGTCGCGGGGTCAGCATCTCCCCAGAGGCTGCCAGCCAGTACATGGAGTTCATGAAGCTGATGAGGCAGCAGCACGAGGTGGGAGATGCAGTAGGAAGAGAGCGTTCGCTTGGGCTTTCAGAGGCTTAGAATCTCCTGGGAAGCTCTTCAGAAGAGCAGTGACGGCAGCGGATTCCTCAGGGACTGGAGCTTTCCTGCCTAGGCTTAAGTGAAGTTTCTTGCCCTTCTTCCTCCAGGAGGAGATTCTGCCAGCTGTGATCCCAGGAGTGTTAGGGTCACACCTGCTGCTGCCTATTGTTAAGTCAAACTTGCTCTGCCTCTTCTGGAGTCCTCCTTCTCTGCAAAGGATTGTGGGATTTTGGGGGGCATAGCAAGAAAACACAGGGGTCTGTTGGTTCCTAGATTAAGAACTGCTGATCCAAGGCATTAGGCAGGGGGCTGAGGGAGACTCCAGTTTTGTTAAGCCGCCGTGTATTGCTGTAGTGTGTGGTGGCAGGAATGCCGTCCCGATGGCAGTGTACTGGGTGGATTGTAAAGGAGAAAGGATAACTTGGGAGACAGGACTCAGGGGTTCTGTTTCCCCACTGAGCGAGCTTCCCTTTTCCGTCTCAGTGGCTCCATCTGTAATTGTGAATGAGAATACTTCTTCCACGGGAGGCTGTGTCTGCGTGTTTGTGAAGTGCTGCAGATCCTTGGCTGGAAGGCGCCAGAGGAGGGCAGATTGTAGTAACTTTCTCTCTCGTGTGTTTTTGTCCCAGATGTGTTTGAATTACTCCAAGCAGTTCACTCACCTAGGGAATATCGCCGAAACAACCAAGTAAGTGTCAGCGGGAGTGCTTTCTTTCCCCCTTTCCATCAGGCTCCTTTCCTTGTGTTGGTTGTACACACCATGACGCTGCTGCAGAATTGCCTAGGGTGTCCTTCCTGGTTGCTTCTATCAGGGAAGTCGTTCATTTCCTTTCCGAAATGTGGCTGTGATGGGGGCTCTGCTGGATGTTCTGCCTTTCGGATGAGATGCTAAGCAGAGGTCCTGACTGCTCATGGGTTAACGATCCTATGGCATTTTTCCCATCCCCAGTGTCCTGGCTAAATTCCAGCATAGGTAATTCCATACTGCCTGCCTAAAATTCCTGGCACACAGGACACCTCACTGTGCAGTGTTGTTTAACAGCACACACCAGCTGCTGTTCTCTACTCCAGAGGTGGCTACATTTCAGTGGTGGGCGAAATACTTAAAAGCATTGCAACTTCTGGAGCATTTGGATGAAGGATGCTATATTAAATATAGAAAGTGTTTGTAGTGATCATATTAAACTGGTGACCCCATGTCTCCAGTTTCTCTCTCCAGCCTAGAAGGTGCTTTCGCTAAATTCAATAATCTACCTTCCACTTCCCACCCTGAGTCAAAGCTAAGACTGCAAATTAAGATTGTCTTGGCCCAAATGGGTCCAGTTTGCTCCACATCTGTTGGACGTAGGCTCATGGTGTGAATTTGTGAGATAGGAACTGGTTCAGTGGGTCAGGCACACAGAGATGCCTTCAGCAAGGACAGAGGCCAACAATACCAGATATTTATGCAATGTGCACAATATATGTTACAAAATAAAACAATTGGGGTATTTTTTAGTGTCACTCATGGGAAGTTTTGAGGCTACAGTTCAGAGTTTAATAACTAGAAGGAGAGAGAAATTGTGGGTATGTCCACACTGCAATCCTGAGGTGTGATTGCAGCTCTCCAGGCATACCCAAGGTACCTTTGACCCTGGGTATGTACTCCGACAACGAGCCCATGTAACCACCTGTGCTACTGTGGCTAAACTGCTGCTGTTCTAGCTAGGCATACAGGAGCTGCAGTCAAGCCTCCTGATTGTAGTGGAGACATACCCAAAGCCACAGACGAGGGGGAATGTGATAGGCCATCTCCTGCAATCTGTAGTGAGATGGAGAGTGGACAGTGCAGGAATGCTCTTCCAGACAGCAGGAGCTGCAGGTGTGAAGGTTCTTGCACAAGTCTAAGAGCAGAGTGCAGAATAACAGGTAAGCTACAAAAGAGTAAACTCCTGGCTCATTTTAGCCCTTCCCTCTGCAGGTTTGAGAAGATGGCAGAGGATTGCAAGAAGAACATGGAAATCTTAAAGCAAGCCCATGCCAAAGGCTTCCCATTGCCCAAGTACCACTATGAGCAGAGGACCTTCAGTGTGGTCAAGTAGGTTAATTTGCTGCCAGTTGCTTCCTGCTCCTTTCATTCCAGCCATGCTATCCCTCATTGCAGGGTGGGAGAAGGTAACCACGACCTCGCCGGTGCTGATATGTCTGGCCCTCCACCGGGGCAGCTTCCCGTGGCCTCGCTTTCGGGGGAGCTGTTCTATACACGGGAGTGTACCTATTGATCTCTGCCTCCCAGGCGGTGTGGAGTCCTCCCTCCCACTCTAGTCTCAGGAACTGAATAATTGGTTTGAGTTCTTTCATGATCCGGTGTGTGCGTGAGGTGGAGATGGGGGCCCCCAGCAGGTGGAGTGGATAGGGCTGTTGTATGTTTCACCCCTGGCTAGCCCCGTGTGCCGTCTTGGTGCCATACTCCATAGTCAATTAAACACAATATTTGTTTTATCCATCGATCCGGCCCACTCTGTGCCTGTTTCCCCATCACCAAAATGGGGATAAGACATTGCAATTCTTGGATGGAAGATGGTAGAAGTGCAGTGTTTGATCATTTCTACGGGAAGGTTGTCCTGGCAGATATATTTTTACTGGTGTAGTTGAGGCATACCTGTGTTGGTCCGCTGTATGCAAGAGCAGGAAGTGTCGACCTACAGCACCTGCAGGGGGCACTGCAAAGCATGCCAGCCCCCCCACCTCCCCCCACCCGTCCCCCGCCCCCCTGCCCGTCCCCCCGTCCCCAAGTCACTACTTGGCTGGCGGGAGGAGGTAGGAATTATTTGATGTTTAACCTTCTTTCTGCCTTATTCTTGAAGGATCTTTCCTGAGCTGAACAGCAACGATATGGTTCTTACTATAGTGAAAGGGATCAACCTCCCAGCTCCTCCAGGTAAAACAGCAGTTGGCTCTTATTAGCAAAGGAGGGGTGACGGGGATGTGTCTCATCACCGCTATGCGAAATAACCCTAAGCAGAGGTGCTGAGTGGTGGTTTCGCTCGGCAGTGGGAATAATCTGTTCTGCTAATGCGCTGACCGATTGGAGCAGGTGAAGAGCCCCAGGCACTGGGACTGCTGCCGAGTGGGGGTGGCCTAGGTGCAGTGGGAGCATGGCGCTTTGTCTGACGACATTGTGGGTGGGGCGGGATGTTGCTACAGTGTCTGCTCCAGCTCTTGGACTCCCACGCAAAGTGCCCATTTTCAGCTGCTTTTTAATTACCTTTTGTTAAAATGCCCCAGAGACTGTTGGTCAGAGCACCAGCAATTATCACTGGTGCTTTTCCCTGCTCTTCTCGTATGGGATCCCCTTGTGGACTGGTAGGTGCATCAAAAATTGTGTTATGCAGAGCTGTCCCAATAAGGAGAAGAACCCCACTGGGGGTGGGGCTCGGATGATTAGAATATGGGAATAAAAGTCAGGAAAAATGAGTTCCGTTCCAATCTCTGCCACTGATCGTGTGACCTTGGGCAAGTCATTTAGCCTCTGTGCCTCAATTTCCCCATGTGTAAAATAGGGATAATACCACCTAGCTCTTGGGGAAGGGGACTGAGAGACTTAACTTATTAATTGTTGTGGCCGTGTGGGTTCCAGGATATTCGACAGAAAAGGCAGGTAAGGTGTTACCATTTGTTGGACTAATTTCCATTGGTGAGAGAGACAAGCTTTCGTGCTTACAGAGCACTCTTGTCTGTGTAGCTCAAAAGCTTGTTTCTTTCACCAGCAGAAGTTAGTTCAATAAAAGATATTATCTCACCCACTTTGTCTCTTTAATTTATTAATGTTTGTCGTAGACTTTGAGATCCTGGAATGAAAATTGCTATGGAAATGCAAAGTTACAATTTATGAGGAACTTAAGTGCTGTAGAAGATTTACTGTCTCCATAGTCCCCATATTTTTAGCTTCAGTTGAAAATAACCCTCCCCTGCAGCAACTCTCTCTATTCGTCTAGGTACTTACCTCGTACTAGGTGCTCAGGTAGGTACTACTCCATCACCCTAATACCTGAGTGTCTCACAGATGTTGTTTATGATCACAACACCCTTGGAGGTAGATCGGTATTTCTATCCCCGTTTTACAGAGGGGGAACTGAGGCACCCAGAGGTTGTGACTTGCACAAGGTTGCACGGGGAGTCTGTGGCAGAGCCACACACTGAAGCCATTTCTCCTGAGGCCCAGTCCTTACCCTAAGCCAACGCTCTTCAGCAGGATTAACGTGTAGTGAAATGTATCCAGTCGTTAGCAGAGGAGGAACAAAGTGGGACATGGGACGCTAGGAGGGTATCAGACAAAAATAACACCAAAATACGATCAAATAGCAAGAGCTGGGCAGGAGGTGGATGGTGGTAACTGTGAATGTTTGGGGAGAACTGAGCAGAACGTGAGAATGCACAGATCTAGGATGGATTATAGGCCCTCTTAGAGTGAAAGTGTTCGAGCTGGTTGGGAAATGGGTTTTTTTTCCCCCAACAGGAAATTTATTTTTTTATGGGAAAATTTGAAAACTACAAACTTTCTATTAGGAAATGCTGCCTTATGGGAGTTGTAGTTTGGGTACCTTGTGCTCCCATTCTCCTACAGACTGGGCTCCCTGGTTCATGTGCATCTGCCATGATGCACCCGCTCCCCGGCTGAAGAGGGGAGTCAGTACATCCTGGGAGTCCCTGACTATAGTGCATCATGGAAGATGTAGTCCAGCCAGGGAGCTCGGCTAGTAGAGGACAATGGGGACATGAGACAGTGGAACTACAGCTCCCATGTGGCAACGTGGCAGATTATCAAAATAGAAATTCTTTGGTTTGGGGTTTTTTTGCAGAAAAGCCAAAACTTTCTGTGGAAATTGGATACTTCTTGTGAAAAATATCGTTGAATCGAAAACTTGCTTTTCCATCACAGAAGAGTTTTGACAGTTTTCAGCCAGTCCTAGAAAAAGGATTTGTCTTCAGCGTAGGCCGGAACCTTCTGTCTTAAACAACCATTTCAACTATCCCAGACGTCTCCAGTACAAATTAATCTGCCCTTTGGTTAAAATGCTCTCTTCCCCCAGGTAGATAGCTTCAGGGCGGATTGCTCACTTCCAGCGACCCTAGCAGAGTCCTTGGCTTTTTATCTCATGTGTTGCATATTAGGGTTTCTCCTTTAAGCTATAAACTGGGTGGGTTTTTTGTATTTTAAGGTGTGACTCCCAATGACCTGGATGCCTTCGTACGCTTCGAGTTTCCCTACCCCAACGCGGTGAGTTATGAATGCTGCTCGGCGACATTCCCAGGCTTCAGTTGGGAAGGCTCAGTTCTCACCCTCCCTTATGTCTTGTGTTGTAGGAGGAAGCTCAAAAAGATAAGACCAACGTGATCAAAAACACAGATTCGCCCGGTAGGTTCCCATCTGGAGTTATGGATGCGTTTGTGTTGGGAGGAGGGTTCCCTTGCATTAGCCTTTCATTTCTGAAGACTAGAGTGCTGGCCTTAAGGTGATCTGCATGTGGAATGAGCCCAGGTGACAAAACACCCCATATGTAATCGGGCAGTCTCTGCTCAAGAGAGTTGCAGAGCAGGAATAGAAATGGATGGGACAGGTCAAGACTGATTCCGCAATGAAGCACTTAGATACTGCAGGGATCCTGGATAAACAGCTTTGCAGGTACACGTCAGTCTTCTATCTGGGGACTTGAGACTAGGAGAGCAGAGGGGAGCAGGTCAGGATTGAGGGACAGTCGCTAAACTGTGTGAGAGGAGCTCACGGGCTGGAAAAGTGGAGAGCCAGCAGGTTGGGACTGAGAGGCACCAGCAGGGCTGTGTGCGTGGGGAGCCCAGGACTGGTGTATTAGGGTGGGGTGGGTGGTTGGTAAAGGGACAAGATTTCACTATGGCAGCAAGATTTCACTATGGGCAAGGACCACACAGTCTATGCCCCCTCGGTGCATTGCTGGGTCTGTTTTTAGTTCCTCTCCTGTCAGCATCACAATTTCCTCTTGCCTGACCTGGAAACTCGTTCTGTGAAATACGTTCTGCTTGAGGTTGAAAGACCGAGAGGCTGTAATCTCCAGTGACACGCCAGCTGGTGCCTCGAGGTCTTTCTTCCCAAGATTCTGAGAGGTGATGGCTGTAGTGGCTAAAGCAGGGGACGGGGAACCAGGACTCCTGGATTCTGTTCCCAGCTCTGCTGCTGATTCTGTGATACCTGGGGGCAGATCACTTCACCACACCGTTTCCTTTTCTCCAGCTATAAAATGGAGCAGGTGGTGGGGGTTGTATTGAGGCATAATGAACTGCAAAGTGCACTGAGATCCCAAGGCGAAAATCATTGCAGCTGTGCAAAGCGTTTCCTGCTAATCCTATTCCTGGCCTCATGTCTTGCCCAGGGATGCAGTTGATGGCTCCTTCCTTGGTGTGTAATCCTCATGCTAATACCATGATTTGCTGCTGTTCCCTTGCCAGAATTCAAAGAGCAGTTCAAGCTGTATATTAATCGGGGCCACCGAGGGCTCAAGAGAGTCTTTCAGACCAAAGGCCTCAAGTTTGAGGTTGTCCACAAAGGGTGAGTGAGATGCGAGGCTGGGGGCACTGGAGGGCAGGTTTAAATGTCATCCGCAGAAGCTAGAGGGAACCTTCCTTGTGACAGTCTTGATATGTCCTGGGGTGGAAAACTCATGAATATTGGGGGCAGGCAGAAGGTCCGTTGCAGCGTTCAAAGGTGAAATAAACAACGGCTGTTGGGCGTCACTGCTTATTAACAGCTTCACTGCTGCCGACAGTCGGTCTTCTGCTGAAATCAAAACCTGCAATCCTGTGAGATGGACCAAGTGTGCGCATCTCCGTGTCCCCGGAGTGCTGGTCAGCAGGTTATTGTTACCCTGCGTAGCAAAGGAATAGCGCCTACTCTCTGCCCTGCTGGTAAGCGCTCTGTGCTGCCAGGCAGAGAGCTGGGCTCATTCCCTGCCTGTGTCCCGCCCCTGTGTTGGGAGCATCACTTGGGGAGGAGAACAGTTTGTCACACAGGGTATGTCTTCGCTGCAAATGCATACCCTTGTGGGAGCCCACCGGGGCTCCTGGCTGCGTACTCAAGTGATTAGCCCAGGCTGAAGCCTGTGCCACTGCGTTTTCACTGGCGCTGTTATCCGTGCTTGCTAAATTAAAGCTGGCACTTGGCTGTGCCCGTGTGTGCGACCAGATGTCCTGATTTTATAGGGACAGTCCCGATTTTCGGGTCTTTTTCTTACATAGGCGCCTATTAACCCCCACCCCCTGTCTCGATTTTTCACACTTGCTGTCTGGTCACACCTCCCCTTGCACTGTAGCATAACGGTGCCACTTAAGAAGCAGCAGTGAATGTGTCCCTCCTTAGCTGGAAGGATAGTGGTCATGGTCGGGGAGAGGGTTTGCTGGGTTACCAGGGCTCTGACAAGGGAGATGGGGAGAGGACTTGTGAGTAGAGGGTTGTGAGAGTCTAGGAGACAGAGAGGCTGCATGAAGCATTGAAACTGTCCTGGGAGACGGAGGTTTGGGACTGAGCTGAGAGGAGCAGCAGCTGCCAGAGGAGGAATATTTTGTCCTCTGTAGTTAGGCCACTGGTCTGTAATGTGCTGCACCTTCAGAGCACAGCTGGCCCTTAGGGAGCATAGAGACAGAACCTTCCCCAAAAGCTGAAACCCTCCCGTTAACGTGTTCGATCTGTGGGATCGGTCGCTGCTGGGATCGGCTGCTGCTGGGATCGGTCATTGTGGGAAGGGGGGTTGGAGCGGCAGGGTTCCGCCCATTAGTCACTTCTGAGAATTGGATTCCCACTTTGGGGACGTTCCAGGAACAAACAGGTCTTTGTGGGAGCTGGGATTGGATGCACTGGGCTGAGGGACTGATAAGGACTTCAATTTTATGTTGTCATATCCCTTTCTCCCCACACACACACAATCTCCCAGGGGGCTGTTCAAGACAGACCGCGTTGTGGGCACAGCGCAGCTGAAACTGGAGGCCCTGGAGACAATGTGTGAGCTTCGGGAGATTGTCGAGGTAGGAAACAGTGGAGAGTTCCCCCTCCTCCCTCTAAGCGGCACCTGTGTGCACCTGCCTATAAATCCTGCCCTCTTCAGAGTCTCAGCCCCAGAGCTTCCTCCCGGCCCGAGGAGCTGAGGCTAGAAAGGAGCAAACAGCAGAGCAGGGGCAGGGGCTGGATGTTATTACCAGCTGCTCAACTCTCTGGTCAATGTCGGGCTGGTTCTGTTACTGGGGACTCCAGCCATTTCCAGCTGCAGTCAACACCTCTCGGAAATGCCTCCCTGCTGTACAGTGGGTAGGGAGTGCACTGCTATAGGAGCAAAGGCAGACACTGTGTCCGGATGTTTATATTTTAATGGGCCGGATAATTGACCAGTAATACAGATAATTCTGCTAAAATGAGGATAATCCAATCTCATGCTTCCCGGCAGGTGGCTGCAGGGTCAGGAAGGAATTCCAGTCCCCTTCGGTGTGCAGTATTTCACTGTTGGCCCAGGTGCCAATTTATGGGCTTGAGCCTGTCTCTGAAGACTCTGCTGGAGAGAGGATACTGGGCTAGATGGACCAGCGGTCTGCTCCAGGGAGGCAGGATGCTAGACTAGATATGTCCGGAGATGGGATATTGGACTAGACACCATTGTCTCATTTTGCTTTGGCCTCTTCTTGGTTTTTCACTGTGTTTCCCCTACACCCACGTCTCTGCTCCATTCTTTTCCATGCCTAGCTACTGGATGGCCGCCGGCCCACAGGGGGGAAGTTGGAGGTGATTGTGCGGCTAAGGGAGCCTCTGAGTTCTCAGCAGCTGGAGACAAGAACAGAGAAATGGCTGGTGATTGACCCTCTGACCATGCCGGCGGTAAGGGCAGCTGTCTTGATGGGGCTCTGGGTTCCCTGTGACCTAGGCAGGATGGTTCTAGGACTGACTGGGAAAGTGAGTCAGATCTGGCTCTGCAGAGACTTTGCCTTAGCCCCAGGCCACTGGCGTTGGGCTGCCAGTCAGAGGAGGCAGCGGGCTCCATCGGGGGGGTTGGCGTGAGGGAGGGAATGTAAGTCATTCCCCAACAGAGCGATCACATCTCCCCTTCGCCTGCAAAGCTTCCTACGCGCCGGGGTCTGAAAAGCTGGGACTCGACCTACAAGAAAAATTGCCTGAGGAGCAGCATGCAGCGGGTCTGCCTTGGCTCATCCGTGTGAGCTGTGGTGATGCCCTCGAGGATTTTGCTTTAAAAGGCCCTTTCCCCTTCCAATAGAGAGGCAGCCCAGCCCGGAGTGCAGGGCTCTGTACTGGGGAGAGTCTCTTCCCAGCTGTGCCATTGACTTGTGTGAGGCTGGACGCTGGACAAGTCGTTTCCCAGTCGGTGTAGTGGGGTCATGATCCTGTCCCGGCCCCTTGTAGAGCACCCAGAGATCCGGGGATGAAAAGGCATCACACTGCTAGGACTTATTTTGAAAGCTTCTGCCTCTTCTTTCAGGTTGCTCTCCCCAAACCAAAACCAACCGTCGGTCCAGTAAGGGACGTGGGCAACAGGTACGTCCCGCTAGCGTTGGCTTAGCTTAGTTGTGCCGCTTAGGGTTTTGTCTGTGCTCTGAGGAAACTGTGAGGATTTGTCTGCGTAAGGATCCTTCCCCGCTCCCATTCTGTCGGGGCTACGGGGGCGGGATTCCTGCTGGACCTTTCGCATCCCTGGTGAGCTTCTGCTTCTGTAGCTTTGGATGATGAGACGTGGGCATAAGCAAACTACCCTCAGCTGGCAGTGCTGATATTGTAGACTGTAAACTCCAGGATAATAATAATAATTAATTATTTGCCCTTCTCTAGGACCTTCTGTCCACTCACAGAATCTCCCTGCACTTCACAATGTCTTCTCTGGGATGTAGGTCAGAATTATCCCCATTGTACAGGTGGGAAAACTAAGGCCCAGAGAGGGGGAAGTGAGTGGTTACGAGTGGTGCCAGAGTAGGGAACAGAACCCAGATTATTATTCAGTCACTAATTATCCCCTCCCTGCCTGGTGCTCTAACAAGCTGCATTATTGCGCCGTATGGTAGCTGCTCATGGTAACGCCCTATGCCAGTCATCAGTTATTTTGTAACTGGGGTAGGGGGATGCTTTTGTTAGAGCAAGGAACTGAGCTCATTCGCAGCTCTGCCACTAACTCACTGTGTGACCCTGGGCAAGTCACTTTGCTGCCCCATGCCTCAGTTTCCCCAGCTCTAAAGTGGAAAGAACGCTTGCCTTCCTGGAGCGCTCCTAGATCTATGGATGAGCAGTGGTGTAGAAGTGCAAAGCTGTGCTCATCTGCGACTGATTTTCCATTTGCTCCAGTGGAGAAAGCAACTCCCTCCATCCCGCTGGACAGACCCGACTTCCTGGGGGGGGTGAGGAAAGTTCAGTAAAACAGCAGCACCCACGGAGAGACTTGCCACCGTAGTCTGGACAGCGAAACAGAACATTTGTGTAGCTGTCTAACGCATGGGGTTGCGGCCACTCTGCCCTTCCCATCTTCGTGTGCGGAATGGGGGATCCTGGCGAGATGCTGGGTCCGTGGGGAGGGGATCCTGGCAGTGCTGGCTGAGAAGCGCTTTGAGAGGCAGTGTGCTGTGCGTAGATACCTCCGGCTGTATGGCCCGTGCCCGGCGAGTCCTAGCAGGTTCTCTGAATGGGGTGAGCGAGTCTGTGCAGGCCCTGCTGAGATCAGGGCGCAGCCTCTCTCTGGCAGTCGCTGTTTATGGTCTCTTGTCTCTGTCTTTAATTTCCTTTCAGAACGTCCGTCTGCTCAGTGCTCTAGCAAGGCCGGCTCTGACTGGACCCTCCTCCTCCTCTCGGGCCCTGGAAGTTCTTACGTGGAAAACCTTTCGCTCCTGCCGGCCCTGGAAGAGCAATAGCGTAGAGTGACTAGTGCATTTAGCGCCCCTGGTATTCCAGGAGCCTCCTGCTTCAGTGTAATCCAGGGATACTCTCCCCTTTGCTGGCGTCTTACAGACCCTGCTCCCTACTCCATCCTCCTGCCACCTCTCCCCAGGGGCAGAGGGGAGGTATGCGCCTGCTGAGGGGCAGAGAAAAGGTATGAGGTGATGTGTGCAGGGCAGCATGGGGGCTCGAACAGTTCCTCCGGGAGCTAGGGGCAGAGATGGAGGGAGTCGGGGGGGGGCAATGGGTTTTCTCAGCCCCAGGCTGGAGGCAGGGAGGGAGAAGGAGGAGGCTCAGAGGGGACAGAGAAGTGGTGAAGAACAGAGGCTCGAGGAGGAGGAAGGCCAAGCAGATACTCAGGAGGAGCAAGGAATTGGGTAGGACTCGGAGCTGGAGAGAATAAAATGAAAAGGAGCTGGGGGCGGCGGGGGGGACAAGCAGGGGCTGGCAAATCCCCTGTAGTCACAGGAAGGGTCACAGCAGTCTGCTTCCCGGTGATGCATCCCGGGCTTAGGATCTGGCCTGGGGAGAGCAAGTGGACTGCGGGGGAGGGACAGCAGTTCCCTAGCTCCCTTCCCTGCCTGGATCCCTGATTCCCCGTGACGGAGGTCCCGGTCTGGAAGGTTCTCTCAGCCTGAGTGCAGCAAGTGATGTTCTGAAAGGAAATGGCAAAGATGGGACGTGTATGGGTGGGTGGGTGTGAGAGAGTGTGAAGAGCTCATGTCTGTGCAGTTTCCCTGAGACAAACTAATCCATCCCCAGCAAAAGGTTTGCCTTAGTTTGTACCAGAGAGGAGACAGCGAGACTGTTAACTTCAAGGGGAAACTGAGGCACAATGGAGGCAGTGACTTGCTCAAGGCCCTGCAGTGAGTTAGTGACAGAGACCCGAGGAGTCCCAACCCCTGCTCTAATCTCCCTCCCACTAACTGCCTTCTGAGAGCCCAGCATCTTGATGCAGCAGGATTTGTGTGACAGCAGGGATCACTTTTCTGCTATGCCTTCACTCCAGAGACCCTCCACCTCCTCAGCGGTTGTCAGAGTTGGGGCCCTTCCTTTAGTCTGATGAATGTTCCCTCTGTGCGTTTGGACCGACCCACTTGGTCCAGGCGTGCAGGCCATGGCAGAGGGGCGCAGACTCTCCCCAGCGGCCTGCAGCCCATCAGTCACTCTGCTGCGTGGCAGGGCTGGGAAGTGAGAGGTCGCTAGAGCTGGACAGGTCGGGGGTCTGATGGGAACACGACACTGGGCTCCTGTGTTTCCAGGATGTTTTACGAGCGCCGCTAGACCACAGTGCGCTGAAATGCACCGGGTCCGAGTTAATACCCCCACCAGTCTCCTGAGCTGTTGGCTCACGTGCGGCGGGTGGCTTCTCTGAAGGCTGCGGTGATCTCCAGACTGCATGTGGGCTAGTGACTGGAGCAAGGGACTGGGTCTCTGGACTCCTAGGCTGTAGTCACGGCTTTGGAACGGGAGTGGAGTCTAGTGGTTTGAGCTGGGGGGGTCTGGGGTTGGGAATCAGGATGCCTGAGTTGTAATCCTGGCTGTGGCAGTGGACAGTTCACTTCCCTTCTCTCTGCCTGAGCGCTGGTCCCCCAGTCTGATACAACGTGACTGTACTTGACCCACCCCTCCCTGTTCCTTTCAACGCCACGTAGCGCACCCAAGTGCCTGTCTGAGGACAGTGCTGCCTCTGCACCCCTCCCACCTTCACCAGCGCGACATCTAGCCAGGCAAAGCCATTGACCTGGGAGCTGGAGCGACTGGCAGGTGTCAGGGGAGCTCATTTCTAGGCAGCGGGAGCGGGTTCAGCTCTCAGGAGCATGCTTGCTATCCCTCCGAGGGGCTGATGCCTGCTTCGGAGTAGCAGCTCTGGGGTGAAGTGGGGCATTCTGGCAGGGCAAAGCTTCCCCAGGCCATGAGGATCTCGGTAGGGTCAATCCTGGGATCTCTCCTGCACTGGCGTGGTCTCGATTCCTATGGCCGTCTCTCCTCTCTGTGGAGTCAGAGCGTGAGCGAGGGGAAATTCTACCCACCTCCAGGGGATGGAATCCTGGCCCTTTCTTGGGTTTAACCAAAGCTAATGTTTCTCTTCCCCCAGCAAACCCATTCACACTCTGCACAGCTTGAACGTTTTAGCCTTTGACAAGGAGAAGCTGGAAAAGAAGGTGAGTGAAACCCGATGCCCTACCCCTGCCCAGATTCTCTGGCAGCCCCTGCTTAGCGAGGCCTCGAGCAGAACTCTGTGGGGAAGGGGTAGGGGTCTTCTGCAGCCGCTGGTTATGCCACAAGGGAACTGGGTGATGGAGCTAGAAATAACAACCCGGAGTCCTGACTCCCAGTCGCCTGCCTTGACAAAGCCTGCGCTCACCATCCGGATGGGGAAGCAGAATGGGCTCTGGCCTCGGGAGGGGCTTGAATCCAAGAGGCTGGCTGAGGCCTATCTCTGTTTAGGATATTACCCTGCTGGTGGCCTGGTCCGAAAGCCAATGGAAAGACTCCCTTTGACTGCAGTGGGCTTCGGATCAGGCCGCAGCACGTTAATGCTGTGGGGCTGCCTCTGCCTGGGAGGCACTGATGGGCCGGGGCATTTCCCTCTAGGGCACCCTGGGGTTCACCTTCCCCATGGAGCACCTGTTCAGACCACACCCCGCCCGGACTGGGCCAGGATTTTCAGACGTGGTGGCTCTGTCTCTCCCCCTCGCGTAGGCACAGTCTTTGGGGCAGGTCCCTTGTCTCTGCTGGGTGGGTCCTCACCAGCCCTGCTCCCGGTGGGGGTTCCCAGTGAAATGATCTTGAGTTCACGAACCCACCCCGCCCAGTGACCGCCGAGGGGAACCAGCCACTTACGACTTGCAGGTTCCCTGCTCGGTGGGCTGCAACGACTCTTCCCGCACAGTCGCAAGGGTGCCGGGTTATGGGAGACGTGGTCGCAGGTCATGTCCCCTTCTAGGGGCAATGTGAAAGGGCGAGAGAATCCAGGCCGGAGTCCTGCCCTGCCGCTGGATGCATCCGCCACTGCCCTGCACAGGAGAGCTGGGCGTTGGCGCTTGGAGGGCGGCAGTGTGTGCACTCCCCACGGGGGTGCCTCTCTCTCCGGGTCCTGGCTGCTTTTCCCGAGCTGCTCCCTCCCCAGCCCGGGCTCCCTGCTCCCGGCGCCGGTTCCTGCACGCAGCTCAGAACGACTTGACGTGCGTCAGGGCTTTGTGGGCTCCTCTGTGTTTGCCTGGGAAGCCAACAGGCCTTCTGGCTTTGCTGGCAGGTGCTGGCGTACAGGCAGGCTCGCAAGCCGCTTCCCAACGAGCTAGTGGAACAGTTCCAGGACATCACGCAGCGGAGCCAGTGGCTGAAATCCCAGCTGCAGCACGGGGGCCCTGCGTTCAGGAAAGGTCAGTGCAGCCCTGCGATCGGAGCTCGTTTCTGGGGGGGGGGGATGCCCGTCGCAGTGCTCGTGAGAGGTGAGGATTTCTGCCCCAGGGTGGGCACAGCCTGACATCGCAAGCCTCCCCCGGCCTCCGCCCTGGGCTGTGGGTGAGACGGGAAAGGGGCTTGGGGCAAGGGACACGCGTCCCACTAGGACTTGGGCAGAGACCAGCGATTTGTCACGTCTGTGGTAGTTGCTGAGCCTCGTTCCTACAGCGCCTTAAGGACCCCCCTGCTCTTCTTAGTCCTAATGCCCGTGCCTGGCTGGGCCTGTTTAATCCCCCTCCCTCTCACCGTAGGCACAGGGGTGGTCCCAAGAGCAGAGATTCCCAAACCTCAGAGCGCTGGCTAGTCACCCGTGCTGGGGCTGTCTTGTGTAACTGAGCGATGGCGCTAAAAGCAACTGAACATAAGGGCTTTCCTAACGCTGCATGACTGTGTGAGCAACCACCGGGAGCGTTCTGCAGTTCGGGAGGGGAGGTGTCCTGGAGAGAATCGCTATTCAAACCTTTCTGTGGTGGGGAATGCAGCTGAAGACCCCCGCCCTGCCCATAGAGGCTTGGCTGAATCTAACCTTCCTCCCCCTAGAGTACCTGTCGCAGCTGGAGAGGTTCCTGCAGTTCTACACCGACTCGGCGCGGCGTCTCGGGAACGAGGGCAATCGGGTGAGGAAACCACTTACCGTTCTCTTCTCCCTGGCAGGAAGATGGGGCAGAAGCCAGACGTTGGTTCTGTGATGGTGTGTGGTGGGACAGGGCGGGCGTCTTTGCCTGAGCCCTTTCCACTCGTGATAAGTAACACGGGGCGACTGGAATCTGTGGGACTGGTGTGTAACTTCCCATGCTCACTACTGCCTGGTGTGGGGGTGTAGGTAGAACCTGGCTAGACTGTTGTGCCAGGCCCATCACCCAGTGCTGCCAAGGTACCTGCTGTACAGCAGCCGAGCTGTCAAACGTGGCATGGTCCCTGCAGCAGCTGCCCTCTGCCCCAGGGGAGTTCGACGTCCTGATGCTTGTTGTGTTGGTTAACAGGACGCCGCCAAGGAAGCCCTGTACAAGCGGAATCTCGTGGAGAGTGAGGTAAGCGGCCCCTAGCAGCTGAGCAGGGTCAAAGTGCATTCGGCCAGGAGTCCTTGGCTTATTCCAAGGGCAGGGGCAGGTTCCCACATCTCAGCCCTGCACCCCCACTGGCAGGTGGAGGGGAGCTCGTTCTCCATGGCCCATTCCACCCTCGGCCTCTCTGCCATGGAGGGGGCTGACCAGCGATGGAGGTCGATGATGCTTCAGAGATTTATGGTGGCCCCAAGGCCGTAGATGTTCCCAGTCCTTGAGGCTGGAGGTCTCAGGGGTCCCGAGTGCAAAGCGTTCGCTCCCTCATGCCAACCTGCTGTGGTTCCTGTAGCCCCGCCCACGAGTGAAGTGCTGCTTGTCCCTGCCTTGCCCCACACGGCCTCAGGGGCTGCCACTCAAATGCCCACACGTCTCTTTCTCTTCCAGCTTCAGAAGTTCCGCAGATGAAGCCCTTGGTGCTCTGAAGGCCTGGGACAGAAACCCCCCCCCCCCCACTGCACTCCTCTTCCCTCCATGACTCCATGGGGGAGAAACGAGACAGACACTAATGTGGGTGGAGCCCCTTTCTGCCGAGGGGGGAGATGTACTGGAGGGGATGGGAACGGCCCTGAAATTGACCTTGCATCCTCTGCTAGTGTAGGGCGGGTGCTGTCCTTGTGCCCTCCCCCACCCCACTCTGGTGGTAAGAGTGAGCTCAGGCCCTGACCTCACCCCCCAGAACAGCCCCACCCCGAACCCCGAGGTGCATGATGCCCCACAGGGAGAAGAGCCAGACAATCACGTGACAATCACTCTGCCCCTCTGCCCACCGAGAAGCACAGATGCTGAGTCCGGCCCGCTCCTGGTCCCCGGCTTGGCGGGAGGGCACTTTACTCACCAGGGGCTGGGCCTCCCCTGGGGCAGATACCTGTGGCAAATGGGTGCTGGCCACAGGTCCCGCCTCCCTTTGGCAGGCTCAGCCCGGGGCTGCGAGGGCCGACAGCAGCGTGCAGGACTCTTCAGCGGTGCCGGCCGTTACCTGTAATAGCCCCCGGCCTGGTCTCAGCACCATCTGACGGGGGCCTGGGCTGGATCTGTGGCTCATGCACCCTCTCCTCAGCCACAGGTCCCCGTCCTAGTCCAGGCACGACCCGGTGCAAAGGGAAACCGCCCCGTCCCATCTCCTGCCCTGTGCCTCAGAGCCCGGTGCTAGAATTCTGTGGGCAGGGAGTGGCCGGGAAAACTCCCTGCCTGTCATGGGGCGCCGGTGCTGGCTGGAGCAGGGCTCTTCAGGGCCAGGCTAGAGTACAGCCATTGTCCCTGCGACCCCCCCCCTCGGTAAGTGCAATCCGCACTGCGCTTTCGGGCACTGGTTTCTACGGGGGCTTTGTACTGTGCAGCACCCGGGCCCAGGCAAAGGCTGCGACCTGTGAGTGCTGCTCTGTGCTCCCCCTCCCAAAGGTAGGGAGGCCCCGGGCAGGGGGGCATTTACCCCTCGCTCAGCTAATCCAGTCCCTGGTGCTGTTCCTGGGCACTGCCCCGTCCTCTGCCTGCAGCAGCGGCTCCCGGGGACGGCTCCAGCGCCTGTCTGCGTCACACAGACAAACGGTGCGTGGTGTGACCAACGCACGTCCCCAGACGCCCCCCACGCCCTTCCCCAGCCCATATCACCAGCGCTCCTGCTTTGGCAGCAGCTGCTCTTCGCCTGCGTTGTGGGAGGCAGGGGCTGCGTGAGCAGAGATGGGCAGAAAACCCTTTCCCTAGCCCCGAGACACTGTCTGAGCCCCCCCAGCAGCAGGGTGAGAGCTGGGGCGGTATGTGGGGCAGGAAGCTGCTTTAAGGAGTCAGAGCAGGGACGCAGCGAGTGTGAATGTGGCACGGAGGGCTCCAGGCGCAGGGAGGCCGTTCCTGCCAGCTCCTCCAGCCCAGGCCGGGACGATCACAGGGAGCGAAAGGCGCCTGAGTGTGGCTCAGAGCAGCTGCCCCAACGTCCGGAACTGGCTCCTGTGTAAATACCCACTAAGACTCGCGCACCTTCTCCGACCTCGATGACACTAAAGATGCTCCCTCCCCCTCCTCCCCAGCATGGCTCATGGGGACCCTCTCCCCACCCCCGATTTGCACTCTGGTCACGGCTCATCTTGCACGGAGGGGTCCCTGCACCAATGCACTTTGCACGCACCTCTCCCCCAGGGACGGCAGGCCCCAGCTGCTTTGTTCAGGATTCGCAGGGCTCCAGGCAGAGGATGCCTGGGGAGGGTGGTACACGTTGTGAACTGCTACCCCCGTCATGGGCCTGCTGCTTTAAGGAGGCTGTGAAAGCGGGAAGTGGAGAACAGGGCTATTTCTCGCTACTTACCTGATCCACCCAGAAGGGCTACCGGGCCTGTGTGAGGGCTGTCCAGGATCCCCCTTGCCCTGCACATCCCACTACAACCCAGTCACTTACTGGTAGTGGCCATAGAGGAACCTGCAGCTAAAGCCCCTCTCTGGCTGCTTGTCCCGCTCCCATGCCCGTTCCTTGCCCCTTGGACAGAGAGCCGGGCGCGCGCACACACGGGGCTGGCTCTCTCTCTGTGGCAGTAGGGCAGATCTGCAGTTCACCCTACTGCCCGTCTCCCCTGGCGCCTGGCTCCAGGGAACCAGCTGCAGCTTCTCGCTGAAGAGAACGTATCCAGCCCTGGCCGGGCTGTGGCTCGGGATACCCTGCCTGGGAATGGTTGATTTCAAAAACCCCATGCTCAGTAGGAGGCTGCAGCCGGGGGCCACTAAAGGTACCCCCAGCTCTGAGCTGCCTAAACAGGAGACTGCAACCCCCCCTGAGCAAGAGGGGAGAGGCAGAGCTATCGTACAAGCAAGCAGCTGCGTGGGGGAGGCGGGGAACTGTCCCCTTCCTCAGAGCTGGTGGGAGTCCCACCTCCCCCCAGGCCCAAACACTAGAGGGGCTGAAATCCCTGACTTCAGTAGAGCTGGGATTTCCCCCCGGAGCGCTCTCCCTCCTGCAGTGCCCAGCTCTCGCTGGCATCTCAGTCCCAGCTCGGCCGGGGGCCGGTGGCTCTTCCTTGCGGGCCTGGCCCTGAGAGACGCGTGAAACTGCCACTGGCGATGAGCCGGGTGGAGCCGCGCTGCAGCCCCTGCACACCAGCGGGGCAGCACCGCTACTTGCAGCCCCTGCGCTGGCAGGAAGTGAGGGGAGCGTTAGGCTGATCCGGATTCTCCCCACCCCTTGCGAGTGACGTGAGGGCCTGGTTTAAACAGAAACATTCCTTTAATCCCTGTAAATAACCAAATTCACAGAGCTGCTGCTGGGTGAGGGATGAGTTGATCAGCTGTCGAAATGGTCCAATCTCAACTTCCCCCTTCCCCCCCCACCTTCCTTTTAAACCAAATTTTAACCCTTTCTGTCTCTGGCCCAAGCGAAACGTTATTTGCGGGTAAATAATGGGTAATTGTCCAAATGTCTATTGATCCTCCTGGTCTGATTCCACAGCCCAGTACCGCAGCGTGTTGCTGGGTCTGTTTTTACGTGCTGTAAGTGCCTGTCTCTGGGGGCGTCTGTCTGTCCGGCCGGAGAATCCGAGAGCGAATGTAAAAGCAGAGATGTGGGAACTGACTGCGTTCGGGTTTTATTTTGTGCTTAGAGAGACCACAAATCTATATAAAGTTTTTAAGACCAATCTCTTTTTCTACCAAAAAAACAAAACCAAACCCAGCTCTACCCTGAACTGAAATCCTGTAACAAATAACAATTAAACCTCTCTGGAACCTCTTCAGTCCTTGTGTTCTCTGCCGGATTCCCCTCATGGCAGCTTCCCCCCCCCCAGGGGAAAGAGAGCAGCTGAAATCAATTGCGCCTCCACCCTTCACTGAACTTACCTAGCCTGGTGTTAGTATGTTCTCTCCAGCACGGGCTGTGGGTCGGTTAGTGGTGCGACTGCCTTGGCTCAAGCTGTGTTCCTAGTAAATTAATGGAATGTACAAGTTCTGTGGAAGCCAGTGTGGGTGAAACGCCCTGGAGATGGGAGTCCCACCCCGTGGGCATCGCTCAGAGCCCACTGCTCTAGTCGTCTCAGCTTCGTTCCCAACACAGGGGCTAATTATGAATGGGGCTGCCTGCCCCACCCTCCATGAAATGGACCGAGATCTAGTGCGCTCATTGCACACGCGGGCTGCCGAATGCCTGGTCTGAAAGGGGGAGATCTGAGCGCAGCCTGGAGATGGCCCCAGGCGCTGCCTAAGAAGACGCGTCCCCAGTAACACCCTTGCCCTTTTACCGGCTCAAAGTGCTGCGTTCGCTTTGCCCCAGGATGAGTTAGCCCCATTTCAGACACTAAACGCAGGCACAGAGCCAGGTCTATAGGCAGCGTGAACTAATGGGCGAGCAGGTCCTCCAGGCTACCCTGCTTCTCAGCCTAGCTGCAGTCACGCTGTGCTTCGTGCGAGCCGAGGAGCAGCATGCTGATGGGGGCGCGCTATCGGCGCTGCGCCGCGCAGGTCGACCACTCATTCCATGGCCGCCTGCTGCTGCCAGCTCCTCGGATCGGGCTTAAAACAGCTCAGGGACTTGTAGACGACTTGGTTAGATTCGTGGACCTGGAGGGAAGCTCAAGAGGTCGCCTAGTCCAGACCCCTGCACTGAGGCAGGACCAAGTAAACCTGGGCCATCCCGGATAGGTTTGTCTAACCTGTTCTTAAAAACCTCCAGTGAGGGGGATGCCACCACCTCCCCCGCATAACCTAGTCCTGTATTTCACTAGCCTGAGAGCGTGTTTCCTACTAGCTAACCTAAATCTCCCTTCCTGCAGCTTACGACGATTCCTTCTGGGCCTTCCGTTGCCATGAACAGTTGGTTGCTGTTCTCTTTGGAACAGCCCTTAACATACTTGCAGACCTACCAGCTTCCCCTCAGTCTTCTTGTCTCACAACTAACCAGGCCCAGTGTTTTTAATCTTCACAGTCACGTGTTCTAAACCTTTTAATCATTTTTGTTGCTCTGCTCTGTCCTGCCAGCAAATTGTCCACATCCTCCTAAAAGGCTGGTGCCCAGACCTGGACACAGGCCTCCGGCTGAGGCCTCAGCAGTGCTGAGTAGAGCAGGACAGTTCCCTCCCGGGTCTTACAGACCACACTCCTGTTAATACACCCCAGAATATTAGCCGCCTTCACAGCATTAGCTCATATCCAATTTGTGATCCACCGTAACCCCCTGATCCTTTTCTACCGTCCTGCCACCTACCCAGGTGTTCCCCGGAGTGTAGCCGTGCGTTTCACTTCCTTCCCAAGTGCAGGACTTGCGCTTTATTGAAGTCAGGGTTGGTTTGAATTCTGACCCTGTCCAATGTGCTGCAAGCCCCTCCCAGGGTGTCCTCTGCCAAAGCCATAAGCGCACACTCCGCTCCATTAGCCAAGTCCTGAACCAAAATATTGAGTAGGACCAGCCTCAGGGCAGAGCCCTGCAGGGTCCCGCTAGCTCCGTCCCTCCAGCTCGACTGAGAGCTACTAGAGCGGGGGGTTTCAACCCACCTTACAGTCGTTTCCTCGAGCCTGCACTGGGGCCAGATGAAATCTATTTGTTAGGGATTCGTTCCTGGGGATGGGAGCTAACTGGGGACTGCAAAAGGAAAGAGGCCCTGGTTATTCCATTCACTCCGGGGTCTTTTGCTACCGGACACAACACGTGTCATCCCGCCCGGGTTCAGAGATGTGGAGACACCCGCCGGCTCTGCTGGCACCATTGCCTGGGTCCAGGCCCATTCCCCATCCCAGTATCTTAAATACCTTCCTTTGGCTTCAGCAGCGCTTTGCAGCAGCACTGTTGCGGGGTGTCTGTTACCTGGCAGCCCTGCAGGCGCAGGTTCTAGACCCCTACCCCAGCCCCCACGGTGCCTATGCTGCAAGCACAACAGTCACTAATTGACAGGGAGGGGCCCTTTCAGCTGGGCTGGAGTTCAGGCCCTGGCTGACGCATGCCTCCAGCTGGCCAACTCAGGCCTAGCAGCGGGCAGCCCTCCTGGCCCCTGCAAGGCTGGTTAAAATGCTTGGCTAAAGTGGAGCGAGGCAGGGGCGGCTCTAGCCATTTCGCCACCCCAAGCACGGCGGCACGCCGCGGGGGGCGCTCTGCCAGTCGCCGGTCCCGCGGCTCCGGTGGCCCTCCCGCAGGCAGCGGACCTTCCGCAGGCACGCGTGCGGGAAGTCCACCGAAGCCGCGGGACCAGCGGACCCTCCGCAGACACGCTGCCGAAGGCAGCCTGCATGCCGCCCTCCCGGCGACCGGCAGAGCGCTCCCCGCGGCTTGCCGCCCCAAGCGTGCGCTTGGCGTGCTGGGGCCTGGAGCCGCCCCTGGAGCGAGGCCTTAAGTGCCCAAGGGGACGTGCTGCTTCTCGGGAGGCCGGGGCAGGGCCTGCAGGGGTGTGTCGGCGCCCCGTGCAGCTGAACGAGCCCAGAAGAGCAGGCAGCGTAATCCCTCTGGAATGCTGCCTCAGGGAAGTGCAGGGAGGATATTGAAACCATGTTATCGCTGCGATCTGGGACGGGCCGCGTCAGAGCCTGGGAGTGAGGGAAGGCGGCTGCAGGAAATGACAGCAGGAGAGAGGGATTTCAGCAGGGGATGTTGCCAGAGCTCCTCTCAGCCCAAGAGATCCCAAAGCACCTGCCAAGTTCAGAGCTGGTTGGAGGTCTGAGAGGAATCGCACCTGCTGATAGCAGCTCAGAATCTAGCCCCATGCAGAGGGAAATAACTTCCCTGGCACTGAAATGCAGCCACCTCTGGGGTGGAACATGGCAGTTCTACGTGATGGTTTGGACAAGAGGTGGAGAGTGCAAGGAGTTAGGGAGGCAGATGGAATTCGCCAGGCTGACCAAGGGGCAGGACCCCACTTCTGTGGTTGGCTGAAAGAGCAGGAGCGTGCCCCCTGCTCCCGGTAGCACAGCGCCCCCAGGACGGTGCTGACTCTCAGCGCTCCCTACGGAGACACCCGCCCTACTCGCCACCATGGCTGGATTTTCCTCTGTCCAATTGCTGGGCCTTCCCAACCCTGCTTAGCTGCCGCTCCCTGACAGGACCACCCGAGCCCCTGGCGATAACAGAGTCTAGCACCTGAGCGGCGCAGCTGGAGAAGGACAAAGCTGCCCTGGTTCCTCATTTCCTCGCTGCTATTCAAGCTTCCCTGCCAAACCAGGCCCAGGGCAGACACTGACCAGCTCAGGCTGAGCTGTCCGCTTGTTAGGCGCCTGGGTGAGATCTGAGCCAGCGCCCGGCTCGTGGCATCTTGACACTGATGGGTTCTGGGTTCCCCGTAGTGTCCACAACCTCCAGCTGCTTCAGGGCCGCGAAGGCCTGGGCAGACACGCCGGCTGCCAGCAGGCGGTTGGATCTGAAAGAGCAGGAGGACAGGGGAAAAACTTGGTTCTCTGCCGGGAAGAGGCCTCCTGAGATGGCATTTGTTGGCCGAATACTCCGGGGAGAGGGCACCCAGGACCCTGCCCTAGGCAGTGGGCCCCTCAGGTCACAGAGCAAGGACGGGACAGTCCCATTCTGCTGGGCTCCAGCCTGGCCCTCCCCACCCCGTAAGTGTTGCTGAAGCGCGGGGGGGGTGCGGAGAGCAGCGATTTGGCTCGAGGTCACTCTTGCGCTGACGCTAGCCGTGTGGCTGTTGTGACTCTGGCAGAACTCAGGCTGGCCACCCGAGTCCTAGCCCGCCCAACCCCATGGGTTGCAGCTCGGGTGGCTAGCCGGAGCCGCCGCCCCTGCTCCCCACCATAGCTGGATTTCCCCAGCGAAGCTAGTGTGAGTCTGTCTGCGCTGCAAGGCATGCGCCCAGCTGCAATGTCGACACACCTACAGCGAGCCAGGGGTCCTGACTCCCAGCCCCCCCTGCTCTGACCCCTTCACCCCACACCCCTCCCAGAACCAGGGACAGAGACCCCGGAATCCGGACTCCCAGACCCCCCTGCTCTGACCTGCACCCCACACCCCTCCCAGAACCAGGGACAGAGACCCCGGAATCCTGACTCCCAGCCCCCCTGCTCTGACGCTCACCCCACACCCCTCCCAGAACCAGGGACAGAGACCCCGGAATCCGGACTCCCAGCCCCCCCCTGCTCTGACCCTCACCCCACACCCCTCCCAGAACCAGGGACAGAGACCCCGGAATCCGGACTCCCAGACCCCCCTGCTCTGACCCCTTCACCCCACACCCCTCCCAGAACCAGGAACAGAGACCCCGGAATCCGGACTCCCAGACCCCCCTGCTCTGACCTTCACCCCACACCCCTCCCAGAACCAGGGACAGAGACCCCGGAATCCGGACTCCCAGCACCCCCTGCTCTGACCCCTTCACCCCACACCCCTCCCAGAACCAGGGACAGAGACCCCGGAATCCTGACTCCCAGCCCCCCTGCTCTGACCCCTTCACCCCACACCCCTCCCAGAACCAGGGACAGAGACCCCGGAATCCTGACTCCCAGCACCCCCTGCTCTGACCTTCACCCCACACCCCTCCCAGAACCAGGGACAGAGACCCCGGAATCCTGACTCCCAGCATCCCCTGCTCTGACCCCTTCACCCCACTCCCCTCCCAGAACCAGGGACAGAGACCCCGGAATCCGGACTCCCAGCACCCCCTGCTCTGACCCTCACCCCACACCCCTCCCAGAACCAGGGACAGAGACCCCGGAATCCGGACTCCCAGCCCCCCTGCTCTGACCCCTTCACCCCACACCCCTCCCAGAACCAGGAACAGAGACCCCGGACTCCGGACTCCCAGCCCCCCCTGCTCTGACCTTCACCCCACACCCCTCCCAGAACCAGGGACAGAGACCCCGGAATCCGGACTCCCAGCACCCCCTGCTCTGACCCCTTCACCCCACACCCCTCCCAGAACCAGGAACAGAGACCCCGGAATCCTGACTCCCAGCCCCCCTGCTCTGACCCCTTCACCCCACACCCCTCCCAGAACCAGGGACAGAGACCCCGGAATCCTGACTCCCAGCACCCCCTGCTCTGACCTTCACCCCACACCCCTCCCAGAACCAGGGACAGAGACCCCGGAATCCTGACTCCCAGCACCCCCTGCTCTGACCCCTTCACCCCACTCCCCTCCCAGAACCAGGGACAGAGACCCCGGAATCCGGACTCCCAGACCCCCCTGCTCTGACCCCTTCACCCCACACCCCTCCCAGAACCAGGGACAGAGACCCCGGAATCCGACTCCCAGACCCCCCTGCTCTGACCCCTTCACCCCACACCCCTCCCAGAACCAGGGACAGAGACCCCGGAATCCTGACTCCCAGCACCCCCTGCTCTGACCTTCACCCCACACCCCTCCCAGAACCAGGGACAGAGACCCCGGAATCCTGACTCCCAGCACCCCCTGCTCTGACCCCTTCACCCCACACCCCTCCCAGAACCAGGGACAGAGACCCCGGAATCCTGACTCCCAGCACCCCCTGCTCTGACCCCTTCACCCCACACCCCTCCCAGAACCAGGGACAGAGACCCCGGAATCCTGACTCCCAGCACCCCCTGCTCTGACCCCTTCACCCCACACCCCTCCCAGAACCAGGGACAGAGACCCCGGAATCCTGACTCCCAGCACCCCCTGCTCTGACCCTCACCCCACACCCCTCCCAGAACCAGGGATAGAGACCCCGGAATCCTGACTCCCAGCCCCCCTGCTCTGACCCCTTCACCCCACACCCCTCCCAGAACCAGGGACAGAGACCCCAGAATCCTGACTCCCAGCACCCCCTGCTCTGACCCTCACCCCACACCCCTCCCAGAACCAGGGACAGAGACCCAAGAATCCTGACTCCCAGCCCCCCTGCTCTGACCCCTTCACCCCACACCCCTCCCAGAACCAGGGACAGAGACCCCGGAATCCTGACTCCCAGCACCCCCTGCTCTGACCCCTTCACCTCACACCGCTCCCAGAACCAGGGACAGAGACCCTGGAATCCTGACTCCCAGACCCCCTGCTCTGACCCCTTCACCTCACACCCCTCCCAGAACCAGGGACAGAGACCCTGGAATCCTGACTCCCAGACCCCCTGCTCTGACCCCTTCACCCCACACCCCTCCCAGAACCAGGGGCAGAGACCCCAGAATCCTGAGGCCCAGCCCCCCTGCTCTGGCCCCACCTTTCGGAAAGGTTGGCGGGAAAGCCGGTCACCAGGATGGTAGGGCAGGAGCCTGCCTGTGCTCCCGGCACTAACCTCCCTGCTCTGGCTGTTACCTGAGGACGATGGCTCGGATGTCGGGGATGGTGTGGAAGGCTTCGGCCCCAATGACAGCAATGCGGTTGTGCTGGAGATACAGGTACTCGAGGGACTCTGGCAGGTCCGGGGGGATGTAGGACAACTCGTTGTTGCTGAGATCCAGGAGCTGGGGAGCAGGAGAGACAGGGTTACCCAGTTCTCAACAGCTACTTGGATTCACTCTACGCCGCTAATCGCCGGTAACACCCTGCCAGGCTGACTGCTTTAGACAAGGTTCTTGCAGGGCAGGCGGGTCGGGGACTTGATCACAGCGTTCGAGTCCCTACACTGGGAGAAGGGAGACAACTCAAACCACTTCTCCTTTCAGCATGTCGTTAGCCTGTGGAACTCCCTGCCACATGAAGTCAATGAGGCTGCAAACAGAGTCAGACTCGAAGAGGGGCTGGATGTTTGTATGGATGACAAGGAGATCTGGAGTTAGAACAGTTCTGGAAGGGAGATTAAACCTCATGGTTTTAAGCCAATCTCTGACTATTAGGAGACCTTCATGGGGAGCTGAGTATCCCTGTGGGAGTTCCTGAACCTTCAGCTGAGACATCTAATGGTGGGGCTCTCAGAGACAGGATAAGGGGGTACTTGGCCATTGGTCCTGATCCTGTCTGACGTTCCTATGCTGCCAGAGGGCTCTTTAACCTAGTAATGAAGGTACAAGCTCAGGAGTTCTGGTGCCTCATCTCTAATCACTGAGCCACTTCCCCTCTCAGAACCAGGACAGAACCCAGGAGTCCTGGCTCCCAGCCCCGCCCCCCCTAACCAGTCTACCCCACTCCCCTCCCAGAGCCGGGATAGAACCCAGGAGTCCTGGCTCCCAGCCCCCTGCTCTAACCACTCGACCCCACTGCCCTCTCTGATTACATCATTAGGGCAATCGTCCCCCTCCCTCACCTTGAGCCCCTGCAGCTCCTGCCACGTGCCAGGGGTGATGGAGCCGATGCGCAGCCTGTTGTGGGCCAGGTGCAGCTCCTTGAGGCCGGTCAGGTTGGCCAGCAGCTCGGGCGAGAGGGAGTTGATCTGGTTCTTGTGCAGCTTGAGCACCTGGAGGCTGGGCGGGAGGCCGGCGGGCAGCAGGGTGAGCTGGTTGCCCGACAGGTCCAGGCTCTCGAGCCGGCGCAGCTTGCGGAAAGCCAGCCGGTGGATCTTGGCGCTGTAGAGGCGGTTGTAGCTCAGGTTGAGCTCGGCCAGCAGGTAGGTGTTGGCGAAGTCCGGCAGGCCGATGTGCGTGATCTGGTTGTGCAGGATCATGAGGGAGCGCACCCGGCGGGGCAGCCCCGGGGGCACCCGCTCCAGCCGGTTGTTGTAGAGGTGCAGGGTGTGCAGGTTGCGTAGCTTGAGGAAGGCGTCGGGGTGGACGCCGGCGGCCGTCAGGCGGTTGTTCTGCAGCAGCAGGTACTGCAGGCCGCGCACCCGGCTCAGGCTGTCCCGGGGCAGCGAGTCGATGCGGTTCTTGCCCAGGTGCAGGATCATGATGTTCGGGGGGAAGCCAGCCGGGATCTCAGTCAGGTTGTTGTTAGACAGATCCAGGTACTCCAGGCTCTTCAGCTTGCTGCAAAGGAGAAGGGGAACGGGGTGCTGGCTTGGGGTGAGCAGCTCGTGCCGTAGCCTCCTGCTCTACTGGACCCAGGAGTCCTGATGCTCTGGTTCCCCCCCTGCTCTGAGCACTAGACCCCGCTCCCCTCCCCAAGCTGGAAATAGAACCCAGGAGTCCTGACTCCCAGCCCCACTGGCTAGAACCACTAGACCCCCCTCCCTGCCCAGAAGTCCCATCTCCTCCGCTCTAACCACTCTGCAGCTCCCTCCCTCAGTCTCACCTGAAGGTGGAAGGGTCCATGCCCTGGTTGGACAGGTTGTTGTTCTGCAGGTAGAGCTCTCGGAGCTTCCAGTGGCTGCTCAGTGCCCCCCTGGGGATCCGGGCGATGCGGTTGTTCTGCAGGGACGGGAGGTCGCGGCCACTAGAGACGCTCCCGAGCCTGCCTCAGTCACCGTCAGCAGGCCTGGGGGGGAGGCTGCCCTCGATACGGTACCAAGGTAACCACTAGGCCACCCAGCCCAGCTGCCATCTGAATGGCAGAGCTGGGGCACAGAGAAGCGATGGGCTTGCCCAAGGTCCCAGAGTGAGTCAAAGGCCACGCTGAGACTAGAACCCAGGAGTCCTGGCTCCCAGCCCCCTGCTCTAACCACTAGATCCCACACCCCACCTGGAGCTGGAAACGGAACCCAGGAGTCCTGGCTCCCAGCCCCCTGCTCTAACCACTGGCCTACACCTCCTCTCCCCATATCAAAGACAAAGGGCTGTGGGGCTTTGGGATGTGTCATGCCTCAGGGATCCAGGCCAACCACACGTTTAGGGGCAGATCCCCTGCCCCGCCCCGCCCCCGGTCATGAGCCCAAGCCCTGCCCCACCTGTAAGTGGAGCCGGACGAGCGCAGGGGGCAGGTTCTGGGGCAGGTAGCTGAGCTGGTTGCTGGAGAGGATCATGGTGCTGACGGCGTCGGAGCCGTTGAAGGCGTCATAGGGGAGCCCGGTGTTGGTCAGCTGGTTGTTGTGAAGATACACGGACCTGCATGGAGGAGAGGGAAGCAAAACAGAGCTGACACCAGAGTCTCTGGGGTAGGGTAATGCCTCTGTCCTGCATTACCCTACAGGGGAGAGCGCCCCCTAGTGAGCCCTCCAGCCCTGCAGCACGGCGCCCCCTAGTGCCATGCTGGGGTGAGCACTGACTGCAGGGGGAGAGCCCCCCCCCCGAGTGAACCCCCATCCTGCTCCCTGCAGCACAGCGCCCCCTAGTGCCATGCGGGGGTGAGCACTGACTGCAGGGGGAGAGCCCCCCCAGTGAGCCCCCATCCTGCTCCCTGCAGCACAGCGCCCCCTAGTGCCATGCGGGGGTGAGCACTGACTGCAGGGGGAGAGCCCCCCCAGTGAGCCCCCATCCTGCTCCCTGCAGCACGGCGCCCCCTAGTGCCATGCTGGGGTGAGCACTGACTGCAGGGGGAGAGCCCCCCCCCAGTGAACCCCCATCCTGCTCCCTGCAGCACAGCGCCCCCTAGTGCCATGCTGGGTGAGCACTGACTGCAGGGGGAGAGCCCCCCCAGGTGAACCCCCATCCCGCTCCCTGCAGCACGGCGCCCCATAGTGCCATGCTGGGGTGAGCACTGACTGCAGGGGGAGAGCCCCCCCAGTGAGCCCCCATCCTGCTCCCTGCAGCACGGCGCCCCCTAGTGCCATGCTGGGGTGAGCACTGACTGCAGGGGGAGAGCCCCCCCAGTGAGCCCCCATCCTGCTCCCTGCAGCACAGCGCCCCCTAGTGCCATGCTGGGGTGAGCACTGACTGCAGGGGGAGAGCCCCCCCAGGTGAACCCCCATCCCGCTCCCTGCAGCACGGCGCCCCATAGTGCCATGCTGGGGTGAGCACTGACTGCAGGGGGAGTGCCCCCCCAGTGAGCCCCCATCCCGCTCCCTGCAGCACAGCGCCCCCTAGTGCCATGCTGGGGTGAGCACTGACTGCAGGGGGAGAGCCCCCCCAGGTGAACCCCCATCCCGCTCCCTGCAGCACGGCGCCCCCTAGTGCCATGCTGGGGTGAGCACTGACTGCAGGGGGAGAGCCCCCCCAGTGAGCCCCCATCCCGCTCCCTACAGCACAGCGCCCCCTAGTGCCATGCTGGGGTGAGCACTGACTGCAGGGGGAGAGCCCCCCCCGTGAACCCCCATCCCGCTCCCTGCAGCACAGCGCCCCCTAGTGCCATGCTGGGGTGAGCACTGACTGCAGGGGGAGAGCCCCCCCAGGTGAACCCCCATCCCGCTCCCTGCAGCACGGCGCCCCCTAGTGCCATGCTGGGGTGAGCACTGACTGCAGGGGGAGAGCCCCCCCAGTGAGCCCCCAGCCCGCTCCCTACAGCACAGCGCCCCCTAGTGCCATGCTGGGGTGAGCACTGACTGCAGGGGGAGAGCCCCCCCAGTGAACCCCCATCCCGCTCCCTGCAGCACAGCGCCCCCTAGCACTGTACTGGGACACTGAGGTCACCCAGAGGGGAGAGCGCCCCCTACTGAGCTCCCTGCCCAGCTTGAAGAAGAGGCCCAGGCTAATGAGGCCCCGCCCGTCAGACCCCCGCACGCCGAGGCAGGGGGCTGGAGAGCGGCTCTACCTGAGGTTGGCTTTCTGCCCAAAGGTGAGCGGGTAGACTTCGGTGAGCAGGTTAGCAGCCAGGTCCACTATGCGCACTGTGCTGGGGAGGATCTGCGGTGCTACCGTGAGCTGGGAAAAAACCACAGGGGAACAGGCCGATTCTAGCAGAGCAGTGTGGCCCCGGATCTACCCGCTGCCGCCACATGGCCTGGCCAGGCTCTATACAGGGTCAGTGGCATGCGGCCACCTCTGCGGTCAGAGGTAGGGTGACCACATGTCCCGATTTTATAGGACAGTCCTGAGATTTGGGTCTTTTTCTTATATAGGCTCCTACTACCCCCCACCCCCTGTCCCGATTTGTCACACTTGCTGTCTGGTCCCCCAGTCAGAGGCAGCAGCTGTTTATACAGGGATTGCTCAACATCTGGCTGGGGTAGAACACAGCAGCTGTTTCACAGTGCCCAGGGCCACCACGCAAAAGTTTAGGACAGGAAGTGGAGAGGAATCCTCTCTCCAGTGAGCACAGCAGCAGCAGCAGCAGGTGAGGAAGACAGGATGGAATCACACCAGGGTTCGCACAGACACTTGAGGGAAATGTGTCAGCATCTCTAATGACGACGCGGGACCCGTCTCCTCTGAAAGGCGGCACCTCACGGCGCCCCCGAGTGCCATGCTGGGCCCCGGGGTCAGCACAACTCAGAGGGAGCGCGGCGCCCCCTAGTGCTGCACTGACTCAAGGGACAGCGCCGCCTACCGAGTCCACCAACCTGCTCCCTGCAGCGCAGCGCCCCCTAGCGCCACCCCCTGCAGCACCCTTGGCTTCCCCTGGAGGTCCCTCCCATCCCACTGGCGACCACGCTCAGCATGGTTTAGCTTGGGAAATCCCTCTCTCCCACGCACACGTGCAGAGCCCCCTCCAGCTAGCTGGGCGCAAACTCCTGGCACCATCCCTGCCGCCCCCGGGGCAGAGGACAGCCGCGCGCACACCTTGTTGTTGGCCAGGTAGATGTACTGCAGCGAGTCCAGGGACTCAAAGGCTTCATCCGGGAGGCCTAGAAAGCAGCAGAGAGAAGAGCGGAGATTAGGCACACCCTGCGCAGAAGGGAGGCCAGTACGTGAACCTGCTCCATCCAGCTAGTGAACTCAGACCCTGCCTCCCTCCCTGAAAGGCCCCGGGGCTGCTTCCACTCACCCACGGAGCTACGCAGCCTGTAACTGGCATCCAGCTACCCAGAATGCTTTGCATCCAGCTTCCCACCAGGCTTTTCTATAACGGTCCTAAAAAACTTCCCAGGCTGCTGAAATGCAGCTGCCTCTGGGGTGGAGCATGGCAGCTGTTTGCACAGCACTGCATAGGGACCGTTCATCTAGTGCTGAAATGCAACTGCCTCTGGGGTGGAGCGTGGCAGCTGTTTGCACAGCACTGCATAGGGACCGTTCATCTAGTGCTGAAATGCAACTGCCTCTGGGGTGGAGCATGGCAGCTGTTTGCACAGCACTGCATAGGGACCGTTCATCTAGCGCTGAAATGCAGCTCCCTCTGGGGTGGAGTGTGGCAGCTGTTTGCACAACACTGCATAGGGACCGTTCATCTAGCACTGAAATGCAACTGCCTCTGGGGTGGAGTGTGGCAGCTGTTCACACAACACTCCATAGGGATCGTTCATCCAGCACTGAAATGCAGCTGCCTCTGGGGTAGGAACCAGCAGCTGTTTAACAGCATGCGACAAGGCTGCACAAGAATTTAGAAGTAGGCGTGGAGGAAATTCCTGTGTCCAGCTGAAACTGCAGGACAGAGGGACGGCCTGCAAGTGCATCCTTCTGGGATTCAAGGAGAGGAGGATAAAAGGATGATGGGGTCTGATACTGGACCGTGGGGATTTCTCTTCTATAGGAGGTCGGAAGAGCTCTCCCTTGACACGCACACACACGCCCAGGTCACGTTGGCAGGGACCCTCCCTTCGATGGCGTCCCAGCCCCCTGCCCGCGACGGCTCCCTCACCATCGGAGATGATGTGGTTGTTGTGCAAGTTGAGGGTTTTCAGGCTGGTCAGCTGGGCCAGCTCGTCGTAGGGCAGCTCCCGCAGCTGGTTATTCTGCAGAAGGAGACCCGCTCACCTCAGTCCCTGGGCAAGTGGGAGGCGTTTGCCCAGGGCTGGAGGGCAGCAGTGAGAGAGAGAGACGGGGGGTGGCGAGTCAAGGAAGGGCTGCTCTGGGCTCTGGAAGGGATTCCACTGAGGCACCATGTCCAACGGCCCCCGGCTGCTCCCTGACCCCCGGGGCACCGCGTCCAATGGCCCCCAGCTACTCCCTGACCCCTGGGGCACCGTGTCCAACGGCCCCCGGCTGCCCTCTGACCCCCAGGGCACCGTGTCCAACGGCCCCCGGCTGCCCTCTGACCCCAGGGCACCATGTCCAATGGCCCCCGGCTGCCCTCTGACCCCTGGGGCACCGCGTCCAATGGCCCCCAGCTACTCCCTGACCCCTGGGGCACTGCGTCCAACGGCCCCCAGCTGCCTCTGACCCCTGGGGCATCCAACGGCCCCCGGCTACTCCCTGACCCCTGGGGCACCGTGTCCAATGGCCCCCAAGTACTCCCTGACCCCTGAGGCACCACATCCAATGGCCCCCGGCTGCCCTCTGACCCCTGGGGCACCGCGTCCAACGGCCCCCGGCTGCCCTCTGACCCCTGGGGCACCACATCCAATGGCCCCCGGCTGCCCTCTGACGCCTGGGGCACCGCGTCCAACGGCCCCCGGCTGCCCTCTGAGCCCTGAGGCACCGCGTCCAACGGCCCCCGGCTGCCCTCTGACCCCTGCGGCACCACATCCAACGGCCCCCGGCTGCCCTCTGACCCCTGGGTTGCTCTTTAGACCCTCCTTGGTAACTGGGATCTGGCCCTGGCTGGGCTCCTGGGTTCACTGGGGGCCGGGGACAGTTACCTGCAGAGAAAGATGCTGGACAGCTCTGGAGACGTTGCTGGGGAAGACGTGCAGGTCGAGCCCCCCGCACTCCACCGTCTCCTCTGAGGGGCAGGTGCAGTTGGCCGGGCAGCCTGGGGTGTTCTTCGGGGGTAGGGGCCCCACGCCAAACGGGGGGGATGGTGGGGCATCCTCATCATCCTGGCTCCCGACCAGGCAGAAGGAGGGGATCTTCACAAAGAGGACCAGGAGACAGCCGCAGCTCAGCCGCTGGGGAGAGGGGGAGAGGGTCTGGTGAATTCTGGAGCGAACTGAACTGTCTGTATGCTGCAGGCCTGCGGAGCGGGGAGCCCGAGGGCTCCTACCAGCCCAGGCCTGGCGCTGCTCAGCCCCATCAATGCAGGCTCTGTCTCCAGAGCACCAGCCACTGCTGCGGGGGGATGGAGGGCCCCACTGAGCGGAGCCCGCTGGGGATCCAGGCAGGTCGGTTTACAGGGCACTTGGCAGCTCTGAAATGCCTTAGTTGTTGTTTTAGCCGGCCTGGCAGCCGATCAGCTGCCCCCAGCCGCACAGGCCGGCGTTTCACCGCCTCAGCACGGCAGCCGGATTGCATGTGCACGGGTGTGTGCGTCTGTAAATTAACACATCAGCGCCTGGCACAACGGGGCCCTGATCTCGGGCTGGGGCTGCAGTCTGGGGTGGAGCTGGGGATGAGGGCTTTGGGGTGCAGGAGGGGGCTCCGGGCTTGGGGAGGCTCAGGGCAGGGGGTTGGGGTTGGGTGGCTCCCGGGCGGCGGTGCTGCGGAGGCAAGGCAGGCCGCCTGCCTGTCCTGGGGCACTGCTCGGCGCCCTGGAAGTGGCCAGCAGGTCCGGCTCCTAGGCAGGGGCGGGGGGGACAGGAGCTCCACGGTGGAGTGCGGAGCTGGTGCATGGGGCGGGGGCAGCGCGCAGAGCCCCATGCCCCTCCCACACACACACCTAGGAGCCGGACCTGCTGGCCGCTTCCGGGGCGAGGGCAGTGCCCCAGGACAGGTAGGGACTAGCCTGCCTTGCCTCCGCACCCCACCGACCGGACTTTAAACGGCCCAGCCGGCAGTGCCGACCGGAGCCGCCAGGGTCCCTTTTCAACCGGGTGTTCCAGTCGAAAACCGGACACCTGGTCACCCTAACTATAATACAAAAAACCCCACTCTCCCGCTGCCTGTTTCGTTCCCTGGCCACGTGCTTTTTCGGAAGCAAGATGTACATTTGTGGAACGACAGAGACACGCTACAGGGCTCCCACGAGCTCTGTTTGGTATCCCAGGGAGTGATTTACCCCCAGATGGGGCAGAGCCCTGGAAAACGGCCTGGAGGGAATGGGCCTGCAGGAGTAGCTGGCTCCGACAGATCCCCCACAGAACAGGTGCGGCCTGGACACACTCCTGTCCTGTCCCACCAGAGCAGGATCTGTTCAGTCTTCAGCTTCTCCGCTGAGGCTGCCAAAATGGACCCAACTGTGACGTAGTTAGAAATTGGCCGGGACCGGGGGAGTTGCTCCCGTCCCCTTTGGGAGCCGAGTGTGAAATGAGCAGGCAGGATCCCAGCCCAGTTCCCAGCTGGGAGACAGGTCAAAACCTGCCAGCCTGACAGGCAGTAAATGGCCCCTTGTTGACAGCTCCAACAAACCGGCCACAAAGAAGGAGCTCTGCTCTGACTGGGGCGACGGGGGTTGTATCAGCAGGGCAGGGCTAAGGCGCATTGATTGCTGGGTCTGGGGACATTCGCCTTAATGCCAGGCCCCTGCTCTGCTCACTAGACCCCACTCCCCTCCAAGAGCGGAGAATCGGCCCTGGGGTCGAAAGCTGGATCTCCCCTGGGCCTTGCCTGGGGAATCCCCTTGGACACAGCCCCACCAGCAAGAGCACTAGCAGCTGAACCACTGTGTCATGAACCCTGCTCAGAGCAGGTGGGGGGCCGGGCCCCAAAGGATGGGATGAATCCCTCCTAAGATTTCCCCCTTTTGGCCAGTGCCAATGCATCTAAGAGGGTCTGGGAGATCTCCCTCCCTCCCAGCTCAGAGTGGGATGGCCCCCAGCTGCCCTCGTGAGTCACCCGCCTCTCCCCAGCCCAAGCAGGCGTCACTGGAGCCTCGTCGCCAACAAGCCTGAACTCTGCTGGGTCCCCAAAAACGCCGGAGCCAAAGCTCTCCCTCACCATAGCCAGGTCCCGGCTGCGAGTCTCCCAGGCTCCACTCTGCAGAGTCTTCTCAGGATCTTTAATTGAAGCCAGACCGGCACAGGGCTCCTGATTCCCTCTGCTCTGTCTTCGCCTCCGAAATAAAGATCGTCCTCACATGGTCCCCACAGGAACAGTCGCGTTCCACACACACCCCCACGCTCGCCTCCCGGAGCACTGGAAAAGGAAACGGAGAAAGCAACCTGCCAGGAGCTGTCACGCTGCCTGGGCGTGAACTGCAGCCGGGACGCTGTGTCTTCGCTTGCTGTTGTCTTCACGTCTGATCAAAGCCGAGGGAGGGAGGTGGGATGGGGGGAGATTCGGGCTATGGGCAAGTAGGGGGGCTTTGTGTCTGCTGCAATTGGGGTTGCATAATGGGGCTGGCAGAGGTCCTGAAGGAATGTTTGGAAGGGATCACGTTTACCGAGTCTGGTATTCCAACCATGTACAGAGGCAGATAGGACTCTGGGGAAACTTCACTGTTGCTGTTTGTTTTTCCTAAGTGCGGTCGGAACCGCCATGTTCTGTCCCCGCCCCGATCCTGTGCTGCTCCGCACTCAATCGCTAAGCTGCCCTCCACGCAGGCTGGCTTGGTATTAGCACTGCCACATAACCCGGGGGAAACTGAGGCACAATGAGCTGACGTGACTTGCCCAAGGTCACCCAAGGCATTGGAAAGAAGTCAAGAGTTCTTCCTCAAAACCCTTCACTAGACCCCACTCCCACCCCAGAGCTGGGAACAGAACCCAGGAGTCCTGGCTCCCAGCCCCACCTCCTCTAACCACTAGACCCCACTCCCATCCCAGAGCTGGGAACAGAACCCAAGAGTCCTGGCTTCTAGCCCCCCTGCTTTAACCACTAGACCCCACTTCCATCCTAGCAATAGATCCCAGGAGTCCTGACTCTCAGTCTTCCTGCTGTAAGCACCGGACTAACATTTCCCCCACCCCAAGCAGAGACCAGCCCCCACCCCAGGAAACTTAAGCCCCCAGATCATGCCCACTAGACCACAAGTCTCTGCTCCCACTAGGGACTCCAGATTTCTCCCACTAACCAATGGGAGGTGGGAATTCCCAGATTCCCCTCTCCCCTCTGCCAAACACTGGGATTCAGCTTCCCGGCTGCTCACTCCGTGATGCTGACTTATCCAGGGGCAGAGCCCGGGGGGCCAGCAAGGGGACGTTGCCTGATTCCCATATGGGGTAACATTTCTGGCTCCCGATGGGCCGTGAAGAATGTAATTTGTCCGGCCTCAAAGACCTCCCTGGGAATCGCAGTGTTTGTGCTTCGGAGTCAGTGGTAATGGCCAATTACCGTAACTGAAATACTTGTCACCCGGCCAGCTGTAAGCCGCTACACAGTTGCTTCAGCAGGCTGGGTGCAAATTCAAGAGACCACAGGGGCTTTCTCCGAGCCCGTCTGGACAAGCCCCATGGGCTCTGCAGGGAGCAGGGGCTGACTCCCTGGATTGGCTCCCAAACCGTCCCCCACCCCAGGACTGCCCCCCATCGTAGATTCAAGGCAGCTATTTCTCTGGGCCCATCCATCCCAGAGAAGGATGAACTCCTCTCTGGTTCCCATTCTCCGTGCTGCTGCTGGCCGGCCCCACTGCTCCAAACCCTTCATAACTCATGCCCCTGACGCAGATCTCACGACAGGAGGTGGAGCCAAGCCTCTGGGCTTCTGTCTCTTCTAGCGCCGGAAGGACAGCCCATCCCAACCCAGCCCTACATGCTGCTCTAGGCAAAGGCAGGGATTGGCACCCCTTAACCCAGATGGCTTGCTGCTTCCATCTCCTCCCAATCTCCCCTTGTCTGTGTCATTCCCCCTCGCCTATAGGGCCCCCCTGGTTTCTGCTCATACGTCTGTAGCTGGTGCTTCGAGATTTAAAAACAGGCCCCCAGAATTCTTTGCACCTCCTGCAGAGTTAGCACTTCAGAAGTACTGAGACAGCTGCCACAAAGGATTGTGGGACACTGAAGAGCCACTACTGCAAAGGATTCTGGGGCACTGAGGTACCTCTGCAGCAAAAGTCTTAAACCGAATCGACGCCGTCATGTTTCTGAACACCCTCTAGTGGCAGCTCTCATTACAGTACTTCTTAGTACAGGAAATGTCTGTTGGGCTACACTCCCTGGAGCCCCCCTCCGTCCGGGGTAACATGCTCAGCTCCACAACACACATGCAATACTGCCAACCCTAACCAGTCAAACTCCAGCAGATGTTTGAGTTCTTTTCCTTTGCCTTTTTGAGCCGTACCAGGGTCGTGTTTCCAGGCTTTCCTCTGCTGCGCCGGGCTAGAATGGGAAAGCTTTTAAAAAAGAAAAGCCAAGATTCTCATGTAATAACATGACTCCAAGAGCTGGAGCTTTAAGAAAACCACCAAATACCACAAGACTGGGCAAGGCTGCACGTGGCTGAGTGTGCCTTTGCCCTGGGCTTGTTCTCATAAGCCATCCTTGGCCCAGCCACAATGTGTCATCTAAGAAGGCAGCATGGCCCAGTGGCTAGGGCCCTGGATAGGGACGCAGGATACTGGGTTCTATTCTTGGCTCTGTCCTGTTGGGGGCACCAGACAGGCCACTTCACCTCTCTGTACCTCTGTTTCCCCATCTGTGATGTGGGGATGACGATACCTCATTTAAAGCTGCTTCGAGAAGGGGCAGATGAAATGCGCTACCTGAGAACAAAGTATCAGACTCAATCCCATTTCAACTCAACCCCTCGCATGTTTCAGCTTCAGTTCTTTCATTCCTTGCAAACTGAAATCCAAGGAGGATGCTAGAATGTGCTCCAGCCACTGCCAAAAGCAAATCATTAAGAAACCTTAGCTGTGTTTTAAGAAACCCCAAGCTCTCCTTTCAGTGCCACACACTTCCTATAATTACAGACGCTCAAGACCAAGCCAGGTCCCTGGAAAGCACCGACACTGTTAAAGCCATGGGGCCAGATTTCCAATACCACCATGTAGTACAACAGAGAACCCCACCATCCTTAAAGCAAAACTGAGGAGTACCCAAACTCCTTACAAGGTCAGAGTCATCCTTGGCTCTCAATTGGCAACGCCCAATTTCTTTAAATCTAATTTACTTTCATGCCGTTTGTGTACTTTGCAATTTGCTCCTCATGGGGTTGATCGGTGAAACCGATGTGTATGTCGTTTTTCTGTAGAGGACAGGAAGGAACTATGAATTTGCTATATCCAATCTGACCATCCGTCCAGCTAGGCCTCTGTCCAGCTTCTTAGAGTACCCGTTCAGAGCACTGCCCCGTGTAATTTAGTACACCTGCTTTCCTAGTGCATTGGATCAACATCCACCTACTCTAACATCTAGGGTGACCAGACAGATTATGTGAAAAATTGGGACGGGGTAGGGGATAACCTATATAAGAAAAAGACCCACAAATTGGGACCGTCCCTATAAAATTGAGACATCTGGTCAGCCTACTAATATCTCAGCTCCTGCTGCACAGGTTTTGTTAAAAGGTTAAGTGACTTTTACTGGCAAAAGTTCTGCAGCTGACAAAAATTATTTTGGCAGCGCACACTCCCGCATGGCTGCTGGCACCTTGAGGCCACACATGGCATCAGGGTGTATGGGCAAAAAGGTGCTGAATTATGGGTAGGCATCCCAGCATCCTGTGTGTCCCACCTGCAAGCGTGCTGCCTTGTGGGGCATTTTTAGGCTGCGTGGTGGGATGGCCGTACATCTCTCAGGGAATTGTGGGAATTTGGGGTCAAAGGCCCACAACTCCCTCTGTCCCGTCCCATAATCTACCGCCCTTGTGCATCATCTTCGAACATGCTGTTGCAAATCCAGATGGACTTTTGAAAATGGAATTTAGCTTCCTTAGTCACTTAGGCACTATAAAAATTTGACCCCTAAACCAAAACGCCATTTAGTCCCATATCCCTGACACCTGCTGCCCTGGATCAGACCAGGAGCGCTGGTCCACCAGCCTCCTTTCACCACTGGGACTTTACAGATGTCACTCTGCTGCATATAACGAATTAGGAGAGACCTCAGAGTTTGCTCCAAAATCACCATTGCCAACTTGAACTATAGGCGACTCTCCATTAGCCAGGAACAATATAGAACCTATGACCCACAACTGAGCAGTTTTACATTGATAGCCCACGGCCACTTCTTTGTAGGAATACAGGTGTTTAAAAAACAACACCCTTCCTGAGCCCTGCAGCTATCAGATGATGCCTTGTAGCATGACAGTGGATTAACACTTCTCTTGCCTTACATTACTAACAATGCTATAATGGTAGCAAGATTCCCAAGCCCCTGTTTTAAAAGTATTTCTGGTATTTGACTGGCTGACCTTTGGAAGCTAGTGTTAAAAGCCTATTTATAGGTCCAGGCTCCAGCCTGCCTTGGCTGGCTCAAGGCCGGGATAGAACTGTAAACATATTTTTCTGGCTTTTCTTTTCCAATTCCCACATTCTGACCATTTGCCAGTGTATTAAGAGTCCTGCCAGCTTCTGAGTCAGACAGGGAACGGAGCCATGACTCTGCCTCTGTCCTGCAGCCTGTGATCAGGCCCCAACTATTTAAACATGAGAAGCTTCTGGGCTAGCCGGGGTTCTGGGGAACGGGGTATTTCCCCCCTTGCTGATCCTCTGCTCTCCTGGCAGGTGAATTTCAATGCCAAGGCAGAGCCGAGATCTGAAATGCCTCCTCATGCCAAATGAGATGAATTTGGTCCTAAGGATTTATAGTGATAAAGATGTCTTGTGGCAAAAGGCCAGAACTTGGAGTCAGGACTCCTGGGTTCTATTCCTGGCTCTGGGAGGAGAGTGAGCTGCAGTGGTTAGATCAGGGGTTTGGAAGCCAAGACACCTGGGTAGACGGCAGGATTGAGCGTCAGGACTCTTGGGTGCTACTTCTGGCTATGGGAGAAGCCTAATGGTGAGAGCACAGGGAGTCTGTCTCTGTCACAGGCACCGGAAGGCAGTGTTGCCTAGTGGTTAGTCCGAAGCGCTGCGCTACATCCCAGGCTCTGTGACCTTGGCCAATTCACTTTCCTGCTCCATGTCACAAGTTCCCCTCCATGAGATAAAAGGGGTTAATCACAGCGACCTACCTGCCAGGAGTGTTGGGAAGCTCAATCCATTCACGCTGGCAAACTGCTTGGATGCGTTGGATGGAAGATGCAGGAGATGGTCAGAATATTATTGAAACCCCAACATTGATTAGAAGGGGGAAGTTCTCAGCTCGTTTTCTGACTGATTCCTTCCTAAATAAGTCACTGATCAGTTACTGAAGTCAGGCATCAATGAGGATGGCGGATGCTGCCTATCACCAGCCACCTGGGATTCTACAAGGGGTGGGTGCCCCCTCGTTCACGTCCACGGCTTCAGAGCTCGTTTTCATGCCACACGCAGATGATTTCACATGATGTTCAGTGGAGACAAGAGGACACTGGGCGGAAGTAGTGACATTTTTAGGCAGGTAGATGATTTCCTCATGGTCTTGTTGGTGGTGCTCATCACGAGAGTGAGCGCGTCACAGAGAGGAAGGAATTTCTCTTCAGAACTCCCCCGGGACATAAATCCAGCCTGGACGTCTTTCTACAGGAGACGCTCAAACTCAGACAGAGGTTTTGGGCTTGATTCAGGAATCACCGGGTAAGAGTCTCTGGTCTGTTTTCTGCCAGAAGAGGGATCAGCGGATCAAAATGGTCTCATTTGGCCTCAGCATCCACGAATCTCCCTCATTATAGATCGGGGAGTGTTTCAGTGCAGCTGGATGACGTTTCCGTGCAGGGCGACAACACAATGTGGTTGGGATGTACTGAGGGTGTAAAGCATCACCCCACGGGACACAGTGTCGCTTGGCTGGCGCTGAGCTGCACCACTCTGGGGCATTGAGCTGTTCCTACCACTTGGCTCCACCACCATCTATCACAACACGCTTTGGTTGTCAGCCCAACTGAGCGAGGTGGTGCCATCTCGCTGCCCTCCACTGTGGGCCATGCCCCTGGCTTGCTGCCCCACCGGGCGCCACGCTGTTGGCTGTGGCCCCACCGGGCGCCACGTTGTTGGCTGTGGCCCCACCGGGCGCCACGTTGTTGGCTGTGGCCGCACTGGGCGCCACGTGGTTGGCTGTGGCCCCAATGGGCGCCATGTGGTTGGCTGTGGCCCCACCGGGCGCCACGTTGTTGGCTGTGGCCGCACCAGGCGCCATGTGGTTGGCTGTGGCCCCACCGGGCGCCACGTTGTTGGCTGGTGCCCCAATGGGCGCCACGTTGTTGGCTGTGGCCCCACCGGGCGCCATGTGGTTGGCTGTGGCCCCACTGGGCGCCATGTGGTTGGCTGGTGCCCCAATGGGCGCCACGTTGTTGGCTGTGGCCTCACCGGGCGCCATGTGGTTGGCTGGTGCCCCAATGGGCGCCACGTTGTTGGCTGTGGCCGCACCGGGCGCCACGTTGTTGGCTGTGGCCCCACCGGGCGCCATGTGGTTGGCTGTGGCCCCACCGGGCGCCACGTTGTTGGCTGTGGCCGCACCGGGCGCCACGTTGTTGGCTGTGGCCCCACCGGGTGCGAGGCTGTTGGCTGTGGCCGCACTGGGCGCCATGTGGTTGGCTGTGGCCCCACCGGGCGCCACGTTGTTGGCTGTGGCCGCACCGGGCGCCACGTTGTTGGCTGTGGCCGCACTGGGCGCCATGTGGTTGGCTGTGGCCCCACCGGGCGCTACAACGTCTCTCGTGCCAGGGCTGGGCTGTCACCGCCGCGGGATGCCTGGGCCTCAGGCACCTTGAGGCCACATAGACCCTGTTCCCATGACGACGGCCCAGCACCCGGTACTTCTCAGGCACCGCTTAGACGCCCCGCTCTGGAGACCCCCTGCGCCCAAGGGCCCGTGGTCTCGCCGCCTGCCAGCCCGAGAGGCGGGGCCTAGCTCATAGCTTTTCTCCATAGCAACCAAACGAGATAGAAACTGACAGGAGTTAGCCACCAACCGGACAACGCGGACTGACGGGGCGGGGCGCGGGGACGAATTCTGATTGGTGCGCTTGCCCTGAAGGGGCGGGACGCCTATGATTGACAGTCCATCTGACGAATGAGAATCGCGGAGAGATCTTAAATCCCGGCGGGCTCCGGGGCTGGCCAATGGAAAAGCAGCGTGGGCGGGCCCGGGCGCAGGAGGCGGTGGCGGGCCGGGCCGTTCCGGAAGCTGAGGGGGCCGGGGGGAAAATGGCGCCCAGCTCGAAATCGGAGCGGGGCAGCCCGGGGGGGAAGCGGGGCCCGGCTGGAGCGGGGGGCGGATCCTCCTCCGGGGGGGTGCGGGGCCGCCGGGAGCACGTGGTGCGGCAGCTCGACCGGGTCAAGGTGAGGCGGGGCGGGGGGGGCTCTGTGGGGGGCATTGGGGGCGGGCCGCTCACTGGCGGGGGGGCTCTGTGGGGAGGGATGTGGGGGCGGGGCACTCACTGGCGGGGGGGCTCTGTGGGGAGGGATGTGGGGGCGGGGCGGAGGGGTCTGGGGGGCATTGGGGGCGGGCCGCTCACTGGCGGGGCACTGTGGGGAGAGATGTGTGGGCGGGGGCGGGGGGTTTGTGGGGGCATTTGGGGCGGGGCACTCACTGCCGGGGGGGCTCTGTGGGGAGGGATGTGGGGGGCGGGGCGGGCGGCTCCGTGGGGGGCATTGGGGGCGGGGCACTCACTGCCGGGGGGCTCTGTGGGGGGCATTGGGGGCGGGGCGGGGGGCTCTGTGGGGGGCATTGGGGGCAGGGCACTCACTGCTGGGGGGGCTCTGTGGGGAGGGATGTGGGGGCGGAGGGGTCTGGGGGGCAGTGGGGGTGGGGTGGCTCTGTGGGGAGGGATGTGGGGGCGGGGCGGAGGGGTCTGGGGGGCATTGGGGGTGGGGTGGCTCATTGGCAGGGGGCTCTGTGGGACGGGACCGAGGGGGGGCAGGGCGGGGGCAGAGGGATTAATTGAGGACTGGGGTGCGGTCCTGTGAGGGAAGGTTGTGGGGGGGCTCATTGATGGGGAGCCCTGAAAGGGACGAGGGGGGAGGAGAGGCTCCTGTGAGGGAGTTCGGGTGGAGGGGGGGAGCTCACTGAGAGGGGGCTGCTTTGCAGGGGAGGGGGGGCTTCCCACAGGGAGCTCATTGAGGGGAGGGGGACGGGGGCTCTGTGAGGGGCAGTGGCACAGGGAAGGGGGGTCTGACTGATTGGGACTGGGGTGTGATTGTGGGAGGGGGAGGGGTCTCGGGGGGGCAGTAAGAGGCTCTGAAAGAAGAGAGGGCAGTTTCTACAGAAGTGGGTGAAATGATTTGAGCAGAGAGCTGGGGATAGAACCCCGGAGTCCTGGCTCCCGACATCTCTCCCCACCCCCAGTGCATTAGACCCCACTCACCTAGGAGTCTTGGCACTTAGTTTTCTGTGTCAGCCTCTGTTCTGCTGCCCTGACCCTGCAGCGAGGTTGCTCCGTGCAGCCATTGCCCCAAAAGTCCCAGCCCTGGGGGCTGTGATGGTGACTTGTCAGGAGAGCCCAAGGGCAGCAACTAACACGGTGACCATTACCAGAAATAAACACCCCGACTGCGATATCTGCTCACATAGCCCTTGTCTAGCTCAGCTCCTTCCTCACACTGGGGTCGCAAGCAGAAGGCATCTACGGGTAGAAATTCAGGACACGTTTTGGGATGTCTTGAGCCCGCTTCTTGTTGGATGTACCCCCGAGCCTCTGACACTTCCCTTCTTTCCAGATCAGCGGGCAGCTTTCTCCACGCCTCTTCCGCAAGCTGCCCCCAAGGGTGTGCGTTTCCCTGAAGAATATTGTTGACGAAGATTTCTTGTGTGCAGGGTAAGATGTGGCATTTCTCGTTGGCAGGTTGGCAGGGCCATCCATCATTCTCAGCTTGACTTCCATGGGGGAGAGGTGGGGGGCAGACAAACTCATGGGGAGTTTCCATGCCCAGCAAGTTTGGTGAGATGGGGATGTGAATGCATGTGAGTGCTCTGGGCTGAGCTATGGTCCTGTGCTTATCTTCCAGACACATCTTCCTCGGCTTCTCCAAGTGTGGGAGGTACGTCTTGTCATATACCAGCAACAGCGGCGACGACGACTTCTCCTTCTACATCTACCACCTCTATTGGTGGGAATTCAACGTGCACAGCAAGCTGAAGCTGGTACGTATGATGCCCCCAGTCTGGCCCTGGGGGAGGGATGGCTCCTGAAGCAACTGAGCGTGGGAATGAAGACCCACTTCCTGCAGATATTCCCCCTTTGGGCTGTGATCCAGAGGGATCTAATGTTAAACAGGGTTAGGTGTGGCCAGTGCTTGGAAGGGAGACTTCACGGGAAAACCCAGAAGGGGGAATGGGGATTCAGTAGGGGACTCTCTTTCCTTTGAGTCATTGCCCCTGTATGAGACTAGAGGGTGCTGTGCTGACCACTGTTGCCCAGTCCGGTTGTAGGAGGTACTACGGTGCAAGAGGCATCACCTTTTAAACAAGGCATAAAACTGACATCTCGATCGGGTGCATTTTGCTAGAGTTGAGGAGCTGCTGTCCTCAGATCCCTAATCAGCTCATCACATTTTGCCTCCCTAAATGTCCCCCACGGTTTCAGTTCTTCCTGTGCTAAATGCTAGTGCAGTGTTGCTGTGCACTGTCAAACTACTGTCGTGCTTCACCCCAGAGGCAGCTGTATGCAGTGATTCTTGTATGGAATCAGTTTGTAACGATGAAGCATTTTGAGACCCTTCTGAGTGAAAGGGGCATCCAAAATGTAAAGTCACCTATCTTCTCTGTGCCAAACCAAACATCTTTCAGAGACACCCTTAGCCGAGATCAGGCAATGTCTACACTACGAAATTAGGTTGATTTTATAGAAGTCGATCTTTAGAAAACGGTTTTATACAGTCAGTTGTGTAGGTTGACAGAACCGTGTTGGTTGTATAGACACATTGCTTATAAAATTGACCTAATGCAGCTAAATTCGACCTAACTTCATAGTGTAGACCAGGGCTAAGCCTCTTAAAAGACCTTCCCAAGTAACTTAGGCCCTATGAAAAGTGACAGAGTCCTGTGGCACCTTATGGACTAACAGAAGTATTGGAGCATAAGCTTTTGTGGGCGAATACCCACTTCGTCAGGCCCTACAGTTGTCTGGTGGCGGTTCTGATTCCAGATCCCACTGCTTGGTCATCTGTTTTCTCACATCAGGTTTCAATCTGATTTGCTCTGTTGTGCCCATAGGTGCGACAGGTTCGCTTGTTTCAAGATGAAGAAATCTACAGTGACCTTTACCTGACTGTGTGCGAATGGCCCAGTGACTCCTCCAAGGTCATCGTCTTTGGCTTCAAGTGAGTTCCATTGAATGAGTCTTGTCTTGAGGGATGAGGGAGTGAATTGGCCAGAATTTGAGTTCCCTCCTGCACTCCCAACTTCACATCCTCCCATAAAAGGTTAAAGACTGAGGGACCCATAGCAAATTCTTCATTGCTGCTGCCAGCCTCCTCCCTGAGGTTTCTGGGTGATACACTCCTGCCTCTTTAAAATAGTTATAAATACTTCACTTAACACACAAGTATAGGACTGACAGCCTTGGAAACTGACGTCTTCGTCCTATCCACAGATTGGGTGCAGCCAGGTCAGCGCAGGCCAAGCCTTCGCTTCAGCCTCCCCCTGCATGCGGGCACACGCTGTCAGCTCACCCCAGCCCTAGGAGATGGCGTGTCTGAGGCTGTCAGGAGTGGGGAAGCGGTGCTTTGGGATATTGAGGGAGAGCTATGGCTCAGTTACACTCCCACCTCCTGCTGAGCTGAATCTAAGGTTGGAAGAGCCAAATGCCCTGACCTGGCAAATGAGAGAGGCTGGTGGGTGCATCTACTGTGGCTGGTTAGCAGAATACAAACTCCTGTCGAAAGAGGCTGCAGTAGTGTTCCAGATAAGGCCCCTTATCAGTTGAAATCGTTTGACTTCTCTTGTTTCTTTGTTCACGTTTTGAAGAAAAAATCTGTTTTGTTCTCCATCTGTTTTTAATTACTATAAATACTTAGTTTTGGCAAAGACGTGTGTGTTTTTGCTTTTTCCTCTGCATTGTATTAGTTTGTGATACGATAGTGCCTCAAACCCCTAGTCATGGGCCAGGACCTCATTGTGCTGGGCGCTGCACAAACTGAACCAAAAGACTGTCCCTGCCCCAGAAAGCTTGCAATCAAAGTCAATGGTGACATTTTAATCACCCAAGCAGTAACTGGGAGTGGGGCTGGGAGCTCTCAGTGTAATGTCACTGCACGTGAAACATGTTCGTAAAGATCCGAGAGCAGTTCAGTCCTGCCTCTTAGCCCCGAGGCTCTTATTTTTCTTTTACAACAGTTTAATTTAGTAGCGGCTCCAGTTTTGATTAAACCCTTTGAGGAGAGAATCTCATTGCCCCCTCTCCCATTTAACGACTGGCTAAAAGGCCTGATTTGCAAGCTAGGACAGAGACCATGGATGGAAGATGTGGGTTCAAAAGAGGGAGATGAGGGTTTGAATCCCTGAACTTCTCTGAAAGTGACCAAAGGTGTCTCCTGTCTCCCTGGCAGCACACGCTCTGCAAACGGCCTGCTGATGAACATGATGATGATGAGTGATGAAAACCATCGGGATATTTACATCAGCACGGTGGCCATGCCCCCACTCATGTACTGTCCCAGCTGCAGGGATATGGCCCTCGCACATCCAGGTGAGCCAGGGGGACGGTTCCCTAGCTGTAGAGAATATGCTCACCGGGAAAGCTGATGTGCATCTTCCTAACGGGGGTCGGATGAGGCAAGCCGTGACGCTCGGCAGTTTGGTGAAGGTGGGGTGATAGACTTGGTGACAGGACAGAGTGAGGTTTCCTGATTCGTTTAGTGGACAGTTGGGACTCCTGGGTCCTCTTGCCAGCTCTTCCACTGACTTGCTGCATGATCTTTGGACAAGCTTTCATCCTCCGTGCCTCAGTTTCCTCATAGGTCCGCACAATGAGGGTAATGTAATCGGACTCCCGGTGGGATTCGTTTAGTGTTCTTACCCTGCCAGGTGCTAGGCGCGTTCAGTGTGGGTGACTCTGGGACTGACTGCTTGTCTGACCCCCAGCTGTTCTCGTCTTTTGGGCAGGGATGGTCTCACTTGTCCCTCTCCTTGTGTGTTCTCAGGGGACCCAAACGCCCACTGCCTGCAGCACGGCTTCATGCTGCACACAAAGTACCAGGTGGTCTATCCTTTCCCCACATTCCAGCCAGCCTTCCAGCTCAAGAAGGACCAGGTGGTGCTGCTGAACACCAGCTACTCTCTCGTAGCATGTGCTGTTTCCGTACACACCGCAGGTAAGACCCGCGCCTCTCTGGGGCAGCTGGAACTAGAGGGCGCTAACGTGCGTGGATTTCTTCCTGGGAAGACGCCGTGTTGGGAATTCCGGGCCTCGCTGGGTGTTTCAGCAAGGTCAGCGGCGAGGCTTTGGATGTGTGAGAATGGCTGCTCAGTTTAGTCCGTCTAGCCAGGGTATCTTCTCTCCCTCATCTTGGATTTGAAGGGACCATTAGCTCATCGAGTCTGAGCTCCTGTATAACACAGGCCAGAGAACTTCATTGCCATCCTTCTCTTGCAACCGGCTTGAGCATCGCAGCTACTAAGTGTGGTGCTTTCAGCAACCCCCAGGCCTGTGGCTTGGCCAGGGGTTGGAAACTCCCTGGCTTCAGAAGGAGTGCAGTGCTGTGAAAGCGCTGCTCAGAGGGAGGGACCAGGGGTCAGTGGGAGGTCGGGTATCTTGCAAGTCACTGGGCCTAGAGATGAGTAAGTGGGGCACGGGAGAGCTGGCAGGCCCAGCTTCCCAGGCTAAGGTAGGGCCTCAGGTGGGTTCAAGATACATCAGACCTCAGGTTCTCATTCCCCCACTGCTGAACCACCTAAGAACAAGGCAACCCCCTCGGCCTTGTTGGGGTTTGGATTTCCAGCTTGGTCTCAAGCACTAACCTCGAGGGAGGGAAGGGGGGTCTTATGGCTGCTTTCTATTGCGGTAGGGCCTGGTGGGCTGTTGCGCCAGGTGCTGCGCCATCCGATGTCCCTGCCCCAAAGAGCTTGCAATGTAAGAAAACCAGCAGAGGAAGTGTGGGGGCGGGGGGCGGGACTGAGCCTCTGTTTATACGTAGTAGACCAGGGGTTTCAAACACGCAGCCCGCAAAGTTATTTGCTGCGGCCTGCCAAGCTCCCCGCATGTGCTGCGCTTCCCCGCCACACACACCCCAGAGTTACTTCCTGCAGCTGCCTAGCTCCCCTCCTCTGCCACCCCCCTCCCCCCCAGCGTGCCACGTCCCCACTCCTCCGCCTACCTCCAGGTGCTTCTTGCCGCCAAACAGCTGTTTGGCAGTGCTTAGCGCTTTCCAGGAGGGAGATGGAGAAGAGGCGGGGCAGGGGTGGGGACGTTGGGGAAGGGGTTGGAATAGGGGCGGGGCAGGGGCGGAGCCTCATTGAAGGGATGGGGTGGGGGCAGCCCTCGGGCCAATGTACTAGTCCTCATGTGGCCCTCATGGTCCTTTGAGTTTGATATCCTGTAGTAGACAGTGTGGTCTGGTGGCTAGGGTATTGGACTGGGACCCAGGAGACCCGGGTTCTACTCCTGGTTCTACCACTGACCTGCTGGTTGACCTTGGGCAAGTCACTTCCTCGTCCCCTGCCTTAATTTTCCCATCTGTAAAATGGGAAGGATGATACCAACTTCCTTTGTAAGGAACGTACATCTGAGAAATATGTACCTACTAGCATTCGCCCCATTGTAGTGACTGAAAATAATACGTACCCCTAGTGCAGGACAGGAAATTGACATATTTAGAAAGCTTGGGTTGACCTCAAAAGAGAGTTGGTTTTCCCCCGATTCTGTATATCGGTGGTTTTCAACCTGTGGTCCACAGACAGCCTAAGATTTCCAAAGGGGTCCGCACCTCCATTTGAAACTTCTTAGTGGTCCACAAATGAAAAAGGTTGAAAACCACTGCTGTGTATAATCCAACTCATTCAAATTTGAGGAGAGCTCATCGACACAGCATATTTTAATTTATTTAAGTAATTTGAGTAGATTATAGTGAGATTAGGTTTTAACATGGGTGATTCTCATTTCAAATTTAATCTTAGGTGTATTTTTAAAAAGAAAATGTATTTAATTTAAATAAGCTGTTTTCAGTAAATGCAATTTTTAAAAAGAATCACTTTTTATCACCGATTAGAAGGATTGAGAAGTGCTTTGAGATCTGCTGATGAAAAGTTAGAGCTAGTGATTATCCACTCTGTCTACCCTCTGGGATTGCGAGGGTTAATATGTAAAGTGCTTTGAGATCCTTGATTGCAAGCTGCTGTAGCAATGCACAGGTATGTTGTCCAGATCTCGCAGCCTGGCACAATGGGAGCATGTGCTGTTCCTGGGAGCCTTATGGGGCCCTCACGGCTTGGCTCAGGGTGGGTGTCCCATACCTAAGGGCAGCGTGGAAGGACATGCTGAGATGTGGAATCTCCAGCATTGGAGGTTTTTAAGAGCCGGTTAGACAAACCCCTGTCAGGGATGGTCTAATACAGGGATAGGCAACCTATGGCACACATGCCGAAGGCGGCACGCGAGCTGATTTTCAGTGGCACTCACACTGCCTGGGTCCTGGCCACCAGTCCGAGGGGCTCTGCGTTTTAATTTAATTTTAAATGAAGCTTCTTAAACATTTTAAAAACCTTATTTACTTTACATTCAACACGAGTTTAGTTCTATATTATAAGCTTATAGAAAGACCACCTAAAACATTACAATGTATGACTGGTACGTGAAACCTTCAATTGGAGTGAATCAATGAAGACTCGGCACAGCACTTCTGAAAGGCTGCCAACCCCTGGTCTAATACTCAGTCCTGCCATGAGTGCAGGGGACTGGACTAGATTCCTCTCGAGGTCCCTTCCAGCTCTAGGAGTCTGTTTGGGTGAGAGAAGTTGACAGTGGAGCAGAGATTTGGTGGGTGAGGTGGGAGGCATGTAAGGCACGTAGGGGAAGGGTCTCAAAGGGGAGAATGTGATGCAGGGACATTAAGTCTCTTTCTCACTCACCTACGGGCGGTTGGAAGCACGTGACGTGCTGGTTTCCCAGCGTTTTAGACATTGGAAGAGGTAAACTTGACCCATGTTAGCGAGTACTGGAAAGCCGTCCTGGCCTCCTCCAGGAGAGCAGCCCGATGTGTGTAATGTCTCATTTTACAGAGAAACTTGCTGGGAAATGGCCAAGGGGTGAAACCCACACCCCACGGGCAGGGCGGGGGGGTTTGTGGGGGGTATATTAGAGATTGAGTTGTGTTATTCTAGGGAAATCCTGGTGTATCGACAAGCGTATTGGAGAGTCCAGAGCAGGAGGCTGGGAGTTGAGACTCCTGGGTTCTGTTCCCAGCTGTGCTCCTGCCTCCGCCACTGGCTCACTGTGTGACCTGGGGCGAGTCACTCCACATTTGTGTGCACGTTTCTGCGGCCGGGACCTGCCTCCTTTGTGCAGGAGCTTTGGAGGCTCAGTTCTTTAATGTCCGCAAAGCACCGTCAGATCCCAGAGAGCCGGCCTCAGGGAGCGGGCAGCTGTTTTGCGAACTAAGGCTTTGCGTGTTCATTTCTCCTTAAAACCAATGGGAAGTGGGCAGCCGACCCCCTTCGATGGCTCTCCGAATCTCAGCCAAACTCTGAAATGATGTGCCTAGGGCTTGGGAGCCCTGAGTTCAGACTCCGTGTGTGACCTCTTGCCTTGGTCCCCCCTGCCCTGCCTCCCCGGGGGTTAGCAGGGGAAATCCATTAAAGCTTGCGAAGCACTGTCAGATGCACTGATGGGAAAGCGTTGCCAGGAGCCGGGTGGTACTGCTGACCCGGGGTCCTGACTGTCTAAACGGAGGCAGAGTTCGAATACTCTTCATCCGAGTATCTGCCAGCGTCTGACAGAAGAGGGCACGTGTTACAGGTGAGTGCAGGGACCTGAGGCGCAGAGAGGCTGAGTCACAGCACGGCAGTGGCAGAGCCCGGGGGGGAATGGTTTGTATGCCGTGCCCATCACTCTGGTTTTCGGACACTCGGTGCTTTATCCACTAGACCTTGCTGCTCCCACTTAGCCAGTGGAAGATGCTGAGGGATGTCTCCATGGAAACTGTTCTCTGTGTAGCCATGGCCTCTTTAACCCCTTCCTCACCTCTCTCTGGTTTAGAGGACAGCAACTTCTGCCAAATCCTCTACGACAGACGGAACCAGCCCCAGTCGCCCCACGCCGGGGCTTGTGATGCTGCAGGTGCCACGCGGTGCCCAGCGGGTGCGGAGGAGCGGATGGAAAGAGATGGCTGCCCTTGCCGAATGGCTGCCGCGCCATCGTCCGCCTGCAGCACTTCCCAGGACCCAGAAAGCCCCGTCAGACCCATGGAGCTGTCGCCAGCCGTGGCCAAGGCGAAAGAGTTTGTGGCCGATATCTTCCGGCGGGCCAAGGAGGCTAAAGGCCCAGCCGCAGCGGAAGAGGAGGAGGTGGGTGGCAGCCGGTTTGAGTGCCGGCCTGCCCAGGAAGCCGGCCCACACAGATCCCTGTCCCAGGGCCCCCCTGCTGATGCAGCGTGGGAGGCAAGGCCGTGCTCGGGGCCCTCCGGGAGTTACTGCTGCCTGCATCATGGCCTCTCGTCTCCCAGGGGAGACCGAACTCCAGAAGGGGATCAGCCCCCAAAAGATTCTCCCCTTGCCGGAGCGGAGCTGGAGAGCCAGCCGGCCGAGCCCGGCTACGTCAACTACACCAAGCTGCGCTATGGCCTGGAGCCCAGCGACCTGGCGGAGCCGGAGGACGGTAAGCAGGCTTAGGGAGGCCAATCCGCTTCTCGGTGCAGAGACCGACTCGCCCAGGGGCTGGGATTGCGCGTAGGGCTGAGCCGACTGGGAACTCAAGGGGTTTTCGGCTGGAGCCCGGGTCCTTTCACCCCTCAGTCTGCTCGTAATTGGACTTGCGTGCATTGTAACTGAGAGTGTCCGGCCCGCGCGGTGAGTTTGGGTCTCCCTCTGGTTCCCAGCAGTCAGGCCTCCATGCTGCTAACCCCCACCCCACCCCAATCCCTTCACCCCCCAGTGCTACGAGGCCATTTTGCTGGAAGCCTCAGTGGAGCGGCTGAGGACTGAATAGGCTACAGAGATTCAACTGCCCCTTGCCCCTGTATGGGGTCCCTGCAGGGCACAGCTGTGCCCGCTCTGCATTCATGGGACTTCTCTTCTCCACCATCCCTCCGGTGCTGTGGGCTTGAGACACCCCCCTCGCTAGTTCCTGGTTCTGTAATGCTCAGAAGGGGCCCCTGGCCAGTGGGGCCCTGTCCCCTCCCTTGGGGAGATCTCTCCATAGCAGCCTCGGGGCACGTCTCAGGCTCTGACGCCTGGGCTGGGGGAGCCGGAGCTCCAGCTTGAGCCACGTTTGGAAGCTCCCTGCCAGCTGCAGTGTAGGTGTGCCCTGAGCAGCCAGTCTCTGCACAGTGCCGAAAGGTCCCCCCCGCCCCCCAGCTCCTTGGTACAGCACACGCCTGGCCCCAGGCTGCCAGAGCAGTTCTGGTCCTGTCCCTCCCGCACCAGCTGGCACAGATGTGCTCTGGCACTTGGTCTCTTCCCTGGCGCAGCGAGCAGGAGGCTGGTTAATGAGGCTCTGAAAGACCAGAGTTCCACCCTGGTCTCCGCAGCACATCGACCAGCTGAATTGCCAGAATCTTCCCTGACTTGCCTAAATGGTCCTGTCCCAGCGAATGGTGACTGAAGGACGGACGCCTTCGTTAATTGCCCTTGTGCCTCTTGGGAAGGTGCCAGTTCACTGCGGCGGGTCCAGCTTTTTGTAATTAGGTTCTTTCACTGCCCCATCTCCGCTCCCCCCCCACCATTGGCCCAGCCTGGTGCCTCTGATTGCATTGCCCAGGTGTAACTGGAGGCAGGTTTTATTTGTGCCATGGTAGAACCTAGGAGCCCCAGGCCTGGGCCAGAACCCCACAACAAAAAGCCAGGCCCCAGAGCCTACTTGCAATACAGGAGTCGTAGCATCTGGCTCGTTCCCCCGGAGCTGGGTTGACTCTAGGGCTGATGGGAGCAAGAGCTCTGGTCACCAAAGCTGGCCCGGAAATGCACGTGGAGCGGGTCTGAGCAGGAAGAGCCTCTCTCTGGACTATATCGCACTAGAGCAGGGGGCTGAGGCCAGTGGTTTGTTCCTGCTGCCGTAGCAGCCATCTCACTTCCCAAGCCTCTTCCACGGGAGGCGACTTTGCAGATCCCTTTTCTGGTTCCTTGGGATTGCAAGCCCAGGCCCTTCGCCAGCCACGTGGCCTCTGCCTCACGCCGCCTTCCCTTTCAGAATACGAGGATGACAAGATCTCGCTGCCGTTTGTCGTAACTGACCTGAGAGGGCGAAACCTCAAGCCGCTGAAGGAGAGAGCCATATTCCAGGTCAGGCGTGGCCTCGGGCTCTGGCCCTGTCGTGGCGGGGTGGACTTTAAGGGACACTCTCAGCTTGAAATTAGTCAGTTTCAAATAATGAGCTGATGCTCCCGCAGCTGCCCCTGGATCGCCCGGCCGGTTTCGGGGGGTTGGCAGCCATGTTCTGTTACCGCTGAATGCATTTGATCTTGCCGCGTTGCTGGAAATGGAGGATTTGGCCACGTGATGCACGAGGCAAAGGGAAAAGTGTCTGACCTAGTGCTGTCAGCTTAGGTGTCAGGCGTAACAATGGTGGGTGAGAGACTTGCAGACAGAAGTGGGGGTCCTTTCTAAAGCTTTCATCAGCCTCTGCTGTTCCAGAGATGTAGTCTCCATGGAGACTACAAGTCCCAGCATGCAGTGCTTTGTCCGGAACCAAGTGCCGCATTTTAAGGTGTCAATTCCGAACCTGGCAGCTGTGAGTAACACCCTGAGGCGCAAACTGACCGCGCTGCCCCACCTCCAGGCAGCCTTCCCCAGAGAGGCAGCCGAACCTCGCTGAGTTCACCAACGCTTTCTACAGTCACAAGAATTCTGATTGTTCCCTTTCGGCATGGGCTGGAGGCAGATCCCTCCCTGGGAGAGGGGAGGTTCCCCAGGGATCTGCTGGGGGAGGGGAGTGTGAAGGAGAGGCAGTGTGCTCTAGTGCAGGGGTTCGCAACCATTTTCTTTCGGAGGCCTCCACGGCCCACCTGCTTTTCTGCATATCCAAGCCAGGGCCAGCGTTAGGGGGTAGCAAACAGGGCAGTTGCCTGGGGCCGATGCCACAGGGAGCCCCATGCAGCTAAGCTGCTCAGGCTTCGGCTTCAGCCCCAGGTTGGGGGGCTCAGGGCCTCGGGCTTCAGCTTTCTGCCCTGGGCCCCAGTGAGTCTGACGCTGGCCCTGCTCGACAGGCTCTCTGGACCCCTTGGTTGAGAACCACTGCTGTAGTGGGCAGAGCACTGGCCTGGGACTCAGGAGACCCAGCTTCCATTCTTGACTCTGCTGCTGGGTGACTGGGCGAGTCGTGTTCCCCGTCTGCAGCATGGGGGGGCTGTTCCCGATCACCCCTGTAAAATGATGAGCAGCACTCGGTGGGGGATTGCTCAGGAGCAGGTCTGTTCTGAGGAGGGCTGCTGAGTTCAGCACTGGGAGGCTTCGTGGCCGAGGTTTCTGTTCACCGTTGGTTGTAACAGATTCTGCCAGCCAGAGAGGTGCCCCCGTCCTGCCTGTCTCGGTGCTGATGGACTTGGTATGGGGCCTACTGGCTCCAGCTGCGATGGGGCTAGAGCACCAAGCGCTGAACAAACACCCCTTGGGAGCTCCTCCCTGACGCGCTTACAGCCCGGATAGAGGGCACAAGAGGTGACCCCCACCCGGTCACACAGGGAGTCTGGCCGGGCCGGGGATCACACCCAGCTCTCTGGAGTCCCAGCGACTCCCTGTAACCTGGCTGCCGGCCCTGAAGGAGGTAATGGGCTCGTGCATGGGGGCAGAGCTCCAGCCCGCAGTTAAACTTGGTTCACAGTTCTGGTGATGGGTGAGCTGAGTCGACTCCAGCGTGTGCCCTCGGAGCCGGGTTGGTCTTACATAGCTAGAAACTTGGAGCAGCCTGTGTCTGTGTGTGTCAGTGCAGAGCTGTGGGGTGAGAAAAGGGGCCCTTTCTGCGGAGTCCCATCGTGGGGTGGGATTGGACTGTGAGGAGTGAGTTCCCTGGCTCACACATAAAGCTTCTAACTAGCCAGGACCCGCTTAGCACAGCTGGGCTGAGGGTGGGAACTAAAGTGACCGGCCCTTAGGACTAGGGAGAAAACAGCTGCTGAGGCGTCTGGGTTCTCCGCTCCCATTGCAGGGCCAGTACCTGACTGTGGAGCAGCTGACTCTGGATTTTGAATACGTCATTAATGAGGTGATCCGGAACGACGCCTCCTGGTCCAGGCAGTTCTGCTCCTTCAGCGACTACGACATCGTCATCTTAGAGGTGAGTGCGCGGGAGCGTCCCTTCCCCCGCGGAGCCAGGCGAGCCACCGGCTGCGTGACCTGAGAGCCGCAGCACCCTGCCTGGGCTGGGAGTAACCCCAGTGGCTCTGCCGGCCGCTCCTCCAGCAGGGTCAACAAACTTCTCTGTTGGCTGCTACGTACTGGAGCAAGGAACTGGCAGAAGCCGTAGTGCTGCTGCTGAAATGAAACCGATTGCAGTAGCCCTCCTCTGTGACAGGGTGTGGCCAGTGGGCTCCAGGCCCTGGGCGCTCCGCATCGCATGCCTGGGAGCTGTATCCTTCTCGGGTCCTGTCTGTACGTGGCAGTTGGGGGGGCTCCTTGGGGAACCGGGTGGGGAGGGAGAGATGGTCTGGCCAGGAACCCAGAGAAGGAACAGGTGTCAGCCTCTGCATTTCCCCTGGCTGCTGCACTGGGCTGGGGGGGTCAGAGGGGAGTGATTGGCACCTTGCCTCTTTGGGGGGGGTGGAGATCTCACTTCCTGCTGCAGCACCTGGCAGCTGAGTGCTCTGGGGGTGGCTGTTGGAGCTCCTGACTAACCTAATCTGAGGGGGAGGGAGAGGAGGGGTCAGGCCCCTCCCTTTGGTGCTGCTGCTTCAGCTCTCGCCCCCGTTTCTACTGTCTTGACTCTGCAGTGCCTGTGGGCAGGTGTCTTTTGTGCACATCAGCTGCCCGGGCTGCGGCTGTGCTTGGTGTGCGGCTTAACAGAGAACCCTGGGCTCTGGAGGTACCATCCAGGGCTAAATACAACCAGGCCACCTTCCTTCCGCTCGGCCCAGCGGTGCTCTGCTGTGATCTCTGCCAGGCTCTGTAATCTCCCCGAGTCAACTGTCCAATCCCCTCCCTCTAGGTGTGTCCAGAAACCAACCAAGTGATAATCAATATCGGATTATTGCTCTTGGCTTTCCCGTCTCCTGATGAAGAGGGCCAGCTTAGGTGAGTTCAGCTGCTGCCGCACTCCCCCCCGCGACGTCTCTCCAGCCCCTCGGCGGCTGCTTTTAGGGGACCCAGTCCCCACAGAAGGGGCAGGAACTGGTGTGAAGGGAGGTCACGGGGAGCAGATGCCGGAGGAGTGTGTGTGGGGAGGGGGGGTGTCTGGGAGGAATTCCAGCAGCAACAGGGCGACCCCCTTGCCAGAACCCCTCCACCCAACCTCCGTCCCTAGGGGCTCCAGGGGTCCGGGTAACTGCCCAGATTGACCGTGGGGCTTGTGTGCCATGGGGTTTGGGGAGGAAATGGTTAATTTCTAGCCGACCCCTATTCTAACCTGCCCAGGCCGGTGTGTGTCCTGTGCCTCCCCTCCAGACCAAAGACCTATCACACCAGCTTGAAAGTGGCCTGGAATCTGAACACCGGCACCTTCGTCACCGTCAGCGTGGGAGACCTCACAGAAGTCAAGGGGCAGACCAGGTGCGTGGCCATGGCCAGTGCCTGCTGGGGTGAGCTGGGGAAAGACGCTCGCTCCAGAGAGCTGGGCTTGGGGCCGAGTCCCAGATCCTGGCGCCGTCAGACCTTTGCTGGTTAGACTCCAGCCCTTCGCTGAGCCTGGTGCCATCCCAGTTCAAACCTCCCTTTTCCGAACCAAAGTGGCCCTGCCTGCCAGCGTTCTCCACTGGGAACCCAGCTCCCTCCCTTCCACCTCCCCTGAGCTGGGGCGTCTGCGTCCGGAGGGCCCTGCCGCCGTTGGCCTCCGAGCCTGGGGCTGTGGGGCGTCCGGGGATCTGACCAGCCCCAGAACCGCCTGGCGCTTGCGTTTGACAGCACTAATACAAACCGCCCAGGGCGTTGCCTCTGGGAAATCCCAGGCGGGGGCCTCGCCCCAGGACGGGCCCCTGCTCTGCCCACTCACGGTGCTGTCCCGTCCGCAGCGGCAGCGTCTGGAGCTCCTACCGGAAGAGCTGCGTGGACATGGTGATGAAGTGGCTGGTGCCGGAGAGCAGCGGGCGATACGTCAACAGAATGACGAACGAGGCACTTCATAAAGGTACAGCCGGGCGCTGAGCCCTGGAGGAAGGGGCTGCCCAGCTTCCCCTCCGGGGTCTCCTAGCCAGGCCTGTGTGAGTGAGAGGGGCTGGGCAGGGTGACGCAGCACGGCTGGCTGCCTGCTTCAGATCCCCTTCCGCACACGGCTCCCCCAGTCCGCTCACCTGCTACGCTCCCAGCCTGCCTGGGAGGCCATGGAGCCCTGAACCCTTCGCTTGGCTCCAGGCCTGTGCTCTGCGCCCCCCCCAGCAGGAACGTGGTGCTGCGGCCGCCGGGGGCCTGGGCGAGCCGTGCGTTGTGCTGCTGGAGGCTGGATCTCGGGGAAGCTGCTCCCCGTTCCAGCCCAGGGGAGGCGAAGCGTGTCTGGGCTGTGCTGCCAAGGGCGGGGTCCCCTCCAGAGCCCAGCGGGGGGGCCTCTAAGCTCCCTGGCGTGTTGCGGGACAGTTACTTTCTGCTAGGCCGCGTCCTGCCCCAGACTCCATGTGTGGGGCGTCCCTCTCTGCCCTCTAATCTCGAGCTACCCCAGGAGGTACAGACGGGGGAGGCTAACTGCCCAGTCACAGCTCTTCCTGCGTGGCCCCCGGTTAAACTCCCCCCCCGTGCTCCACGATCCCTGTGTATGGGTGAAGGCCAGGAGGGGCCGCTGGGATCACGCAGCCGAGACCCTCGCCCCCGGGATTCCTGCAGCCGGCCCATGGCTAAGCCTGGGCAGATGGGTTAGACGCAGCAGCCAAACGCCCAGCAGTCCTGGTGCAGATGGTGTCCGACCAAACCCCTCCCAGCCTGGACCCAGCTGATCCCGTAGCCGGAGCTCTAATGGGAACGGGGGGAAGCCGGGGCAGCTGCCCACGCTGTTCTGGGGCTTGGTCCCCACCCTCTGGGTGCAGGACCCTGTCCCATCTCTCCTGCGCCCCGCGTCTCCTGACTCCGCAGCTGAGCACGGGCAGGCCAGCGGACGGGATTCCGCGCCTGGCTGGCAGCCGAGCCAGGCAGAGCCGTGCCGGGGGATGGGGGCGGGCATGGCAGGCATGCCATGCTGGGCTTGAATCGCGAACCCCCAGCAGGACCATCTGCACTGAGCGGGCCCCTGGCTTGAGCCCTTGCTGCACGGTGGCTTGTAGCCACGCTGACTCCTGGCCCAGGCCCTGCGCGGATCCTGCCCCCTTACTTTGTAGTGGAGAGACTTGGATCCTTCCCCCACCCCCAACGCAGCCCCGGGTGCGACCCCCCCCCGCCCTCATCCGCCCAGCCTTGGGAGTGGGGAAATGGCCACGGAGGAGCAGCTCCTTAAACCCACCTGCTCTTCCATCTCTAGGCTGCTCCTTGAAGGTGCTAGCAGACAACGAGCGCTACACCTGGATCGTCTTGTGACGCGGAGGCGAGCCCGGGTTGGTTCCTGCCGTACTGTACGTCGGATTTAACTACCTCCTCCTGGTTGAGTTTCGTTGGGTTTTCATTTCTCTTCATCCTTGTTTTAATTAGAGTAACTCGTGCTTTTTGCTGCAAGTGGCTGTAAGTAGGAGTATCCCTAGGGGAGGGGGATGCCTGTCGGCCCAGGGCCCAGCCCAGCGTCTCCTCTGGGGTTGGACCACGAGTCTCTTGCCTCTGCCAACGGCTACAGGCTGCTCTGCCTGCCGGCGGCGTTTCCTGTGGTGCCCGTGCTCAGTCGGGCTAGCGGGATGCTGTGGGAGGGGACCTGACCCCCGTCACCGTGAGCTGCGGTGACGTCGCAGTAACGTGCCCTGGCACTTGCTGCTCGGGCGGGGTCCTCCCTTTCTGGCGATGGGGCAGCCTCTTCCTCCGGCTCGGGACACCACTTTAACCGTCTCCCTGCTTATTGGAGATGGTGAATTCTTCGAATACTGCTCCGGCCGCGTGCTGCCGAAGCCGTCAGCAGCACGCCTGGCCCTGGGGAGAAGGACCCGCGCAGCCCCTCTCCGGGACCGTTCAGGTGGTGTTGAGGGGGTGAGGGAGCAGCATTCCAGCTTCCCCCGGGCATAGCGTGATCCTGTGGCCGAACAAATCCCCCGCCCTCCAGGGGGCCAGACTGCCTGGTTCTGTTCACTGTCTATTTAAGTGTCATTCAGTGTTTAAGGCACTTTTTCCAGTGGAGGAGGTTTTTCCTTTGTCCAGATAACACACCTCTCCCCCGCCCGCACACTTGGTGGATCATTCCACAGTCCCCAGCCCCACTGTTAATCATTTAGTTTCTCCTCAAATGGGCTTTGGTTTCCCTGTAATAAACGTTTTAATTTCCAAGACTTGGGCTTGCGTCGCTTTCTGCTGCGGGCGCGGGGGAGGGTGCCTGCATGGAGTGCATGTGCCGCGCAGCTCAGGGGTCACTTCCCAGCCCCACCGCAGCCTGGAGCGGAGCTGCCGGCCAGGTGTGCTGAGCACCACGTGACTGGGCTGTGCTCTCAGGGATTAGCGAGAAGCCTTCCCGGGCAAACGGCTCCCGCTGCCAATAACCAAGTGGCGCCGGAGGCAAAGAACACGGCTGAATTTATTTCTCTTAAGAAAGAACTACAAAAGGTAGAAAACAGCGTTTGCACTCTAGACTACACACGTCTACGTCATCCCATCACAGGCACTGCCCATCTCCTGGGCCGGACACCTACAAAAGCTCTTCACACTCCACGTGAAGGCTGCAGCGCAGCCCACAGCTGCTGCTGCTGCTGCACAGAAGATTGACACAAAATATATATTTTATACAATATGTAGATTTTTGCAATAAACATCTATCTCACAGGTTTAAACCACTGGAAAAAGTGAACAAATAAGGCCATGATGGTTGAAAAAACCCAAAAATATCAAGTAATTTATAGCTTCACCAATCTCACAATATTGAAGTGGTTTATAGTAAGGATTAGTCATTACATACAAAAGCACAGATTTCTTTTCCTCTTTAAAACTAGAATATCTAATGTTGAGTTACAAACCGGTAGAGTCGAGCTTGGTTTCTGGCGCGCGGAGAGTGGCCGAGCCTGACTGCTGGGCTCTTGGTTACTAGCGGAGAGGAGGGACGCCAGGGAGCGTTTTGCTGTGTTCTCTCAGAGCAGCACCGGGGGCTAAGCAAGATCCCAGACCCACCCCCTGATGGAGAGCATCGCTCATGGGTTGGGCAGAGGGTATTTTTATAAGGCAGCAACTCAAAAGAAAGGCAAGATCGTGTCTGACCATCCTGCTCGGGGGGGGGGGGGGGAGTGCAGGTAGGTTTTGGGGGGGGGCGAGGGGGGGTCATGCCACAAGTCTGAATGGCAACAGGACAGGACTTGAATGTTCCTAAACCAAAGCCGGGGGGGAGCTCAAGTGCAGAGGAGGGTCGTAGGGGGTGGGAGCAGCTACCCTCGTATTGTCCTAACGCCTCGGCTGGAAGCTAACAGTGAAACTACCTAGTTCTTGACGGTTTTGGTGGCCGCTGCCGCCTTCCCTGTGCTGGACCGGGGATGCCAGAGCTAGTGTGTGTTTCTCTAGCCCCGATACGTTCTCGCTGGCCCCGAGCTCTCAGGGGCTCCGAGCTCTGGCACGTGGCCGTCAGGGTCCCAGGTGGGCGTGAGAGCTCCGGGGTGACATCAGCCGTTTTCACAGTGGGAGGGTCGAGTCCCCTCTTGCAGGGTTTGCAATGGGAAACGGGGGCACTTTGCTAGCTGAGGGGGAAGCTGTCGAAGACACAGATAAGCAGCAACAAGGTGTTTGCCAAGCAAGGACCCTTTGCTGTGAGACGCGGTGGGGGCGGCCTGGAACCGTGCAACAATGGAAACTGGCTGGGAGCTGCATGAGGCTGGGCTGGTGGCCGGGGCAATGGGCAATGACTGCAGCTCTCCTGAGTCTCTCCACTAGGGGCGTGAATGGGCCTTGCCCTGGGCGCTACAGCCTGGGGCAGTTCTCAGCAAATCACCTGCTGGGGGTTCAACCTATGGGGGGGGGGTTTGGCACGTGGGCAGGGCCTTGCCTTGGAGCCATCGAGCACACTCAGCAGCTCCAGCAGGCAGGGAAGGGGCTGGGTCTGCTTGGCTCCCCGGGGCGGGTCCTTGGGAGGTGGCGACTCCTATGGAAGAGCCTGAGCAGCACCCAGCTGGAATTGCACTTGCACGAGGAGTGGGCTCCTGTTACATGGGCGAAAGGAGCCACCAGCCCCGCAGGGGAGCCCAGAGCCTGGCCCTGGGGCGGGGACGAGGGCACAGAACCGGCTGCAATGGGAGTCGGTGAAATACAAAGCCAGCTGCACTCCGCTAGCCAGGCCTGGCCTGTGCTCCGAGCGGTGCAGCCGGGGGCACTCTGGGCCGTGCAATCTCAGGAGGGTTGGACTCCTGGGAGCCGTGAGGGAGCAGGGTGAGAGCGGCCTGGGGTGGGGGTGTAGGGCAGCGTTCCCCAGAACACGGCCCCTCCCGCTGCCTGGCTGGTGGAAAGCGAGGGCCGGGTTGTATCCTCCCCAGCAGCCGAAGCCCCCTGCCCGCTGGAGAAACGCTGCCGATTGCTGGGGGGCTGCACCCTGCCCATGCCTCACTCCAGCCTAACCGGCTGAGACCGGATGCCCTGTCCGGATTCACTCACCCTTTGCCCTGCCGGCTGGGGCAGTGCTGGGGCGGGGGCTGGCGGGGGGGGCCCCAGCCGGCCACAGCTCTCCAGGACCCCAGGGTAGCAATGCCCTGGCCCCGAGGGAGCTTAGCGGAGCCACGGTGGGAATGAAGAAGGGGAGCAGCAGGAGCTCTGGGCTGCCGGGCTGAGCCCTGCCCACGGGGGCTGGGGCTGCGGGAATCCCCGGCAGAGAGCAGCTGAGCTCTCACCCCGCAGCAGGACTCCAGAGCAGGGAACGGGCTTTTATTCGGCCCCTCCAGCCGCCTGAGGTCAGAGGTCATCTGACCATCTTGGGGGGAGCTGTCAGGGGCTGAACATGATTGCCAGGAAGCCCCCAGTGTGGGGGTTCGGACATTCTAACCTGCCCCCCGGTCCCGCAATGCTGCTCAGAACCCTCCCTTCTTTACTGCACTGCTCCTACAGCCTGAGCGAAGATCAGTGCTCCAGCTGCCCCGGGGCTTGTCAGCACGGCGGGCTGCCCCTCGGCCTGCTAGCCCAGGGCTGTCCCAGCAGAAAGGGGACTAGGAAAGGCCGGGCCGGCTGCCTGACCGAAGAGCAGAGCGTCCTTCCGGGACGGTGCGCAAGGGGGTGCTGTGGAGGAGATGCTAAGAGGCCCCCGGTATGTCTCACTGGGGGCACTGGCCAAGCGTAGGGCGCTGCGATGCGCCAGCTAGGCAGCGCCAGCAGCAGGGGCAAGCGGGGCCCATAACCCAGCCTGCATACGGGGCAGAGCCGGGAGGCTGCGTGCCATATGGCTGAGTAGCCCCCTCCCTGGGGCCGGCCAGCACTCTGCCCTGCCTGGCACATGCAGGCCAGGAGCCTGGGGATCCCTGTGGGGAGGGCCAGGGGAGAAGGTCTCTGGGTCTCGTGGCCGCTGGAGCGCGAAGCAGAGACCCAGCCCCTTCGGGGGCTGATCTAAAGAGCCAGGACCGTGGGCAGAGGGCAGACAGGGCTGCACTGCAGCCGAAGCTGCCGTCCTGGAACGAACGCACGTAGCCAGAGGCTCTGGGAGCGAAGAACTGCCCGTGAAACAGCTCTGCTCTCTGGAGTCTCCTGTTCCCCCAGGGCCTGCCTGCCGGCTGGGACAACACCAGGAGCAGGAGCCCCAGACAGAGCCTGGATCTGCGACAGCCGTTAGCACGAGCAGGCAAAGCTCACTGGGTCGACTAGGGAGGGTTTAAGCAGAGCCGCTGGGAGAACAGCTTCTGTGTGAGGATGGGAATGTCGAGGGCTGAGCTCCCAACCCCGAGAGGGGAGAAAATACACGAGCGAGAGAAGAGATCCAAGACCAGGAATGAAATAGGCCGGGGGGGGCCGGAGATTCCTCACCCCCCTTCCTGGAACCAGCAGGACCAAGCGGCAGCGTGATGTGCGGGAGGGGAAGAACGAAGCCGCGAGGGATTGTGCAGGGAGGGGGGGACGTAACTTCCCAGGGGGCTGCGACAGACTCAGATCACTGCCAGGGCAGCTTTGCCACGGCTCCTGCTCTCGCCCACTAAGAGACGCCGCTGGTTTTCTGGCCGTGGCTTTGCCAGTTCCACGGGTTCTGTGCCGTAATCCCGCATTGCGGCTGAGAGGAGAAATATCCGCTCAGCCCCCGTCCGTCTCCCCCACCCCAGCCTGTTCTCTAAGGAGCCTCCTGGCCGGGGCTGCTCCGGCAGCTGAAGCGTATGGCACAACAAATGCATATTCCCTAAGGCACGTGGGTTCTGCCGCACGTCCCCTGCATGGCGAGCAGGAGCTGACCCGGAATTCCAGGTTTCAGCCCCGTGCAGGCCGGCCGGCCGGCAGGTGGGAGAGGGCAGCGCTGAGCCGTACAGGGAGCGAAGGGGCTGGGCCCCGGAGCCTTCCCCGGGGCGGCTGAGCGCGCTGATGACACAGAGCTGGCCCCTGTGCCCTTGCCAATGGGAGTCATTATAAATGACCTGTGAGGTGTGCCAGGGGCTAGCATGGCCAGCCCCCACAAGCCCCACTGGGGGCTGCCCTGCACGAGTCCCTTAGCCACTAAAAGCGAGGGGACGCGGCCCTTTGATTGTGCAGCTCTCTAAAGGACGCTACACCTGCTCTCGCGGAGCTGCAGCCCCGCCCACTGGCACTGGCTTGCCGTACCTTCCCTGGCGGGGGGAAGCTGGGAGCCAGACTGGCTGTGCAAGGAGCTTGCTGGACAGCCTGGGCCCGTGTGGACAGGGGGGCTGGTTCAATCGCTGCCTGGGTGAGTCCAAGTGAATCGTCCCGCTGGACCGCGGCTCTGACAGCTAGGAGGGGCTGGCAGGTGAGGGGTGGAGACAGGCACTTGCCTCCTGTTCAGAAGTCCCATGATGCTCTCTGCCACACCTGGGAAAGGGCAGAAGCTGCATCTCGGGAAAGTAAAAAGCAGCGAAGCTGGAGGCCAGCAGCCCTGTGCCCGGCTGGGGAGGGAGCTGCTCCCCCACACGGCAGGACAGCAGCCCTGCAGGAGCCACCCAGCCCGGGGCGTCGGAGCGGGGGCGAGGGGTGTAGTGGTGTGAAATGGCATCTTGCTTCGCCTCCCCCCTAACGGGGCCCTCTCCCTGCACAAGCCTTCCGCAGCCCACAGAGCACCCGCGCTGGGGAGGGGGGCGAGCCCGGGCTCAGCGGGGCCGGGGGCGGAAATGAAAGCGCTTTGCATACCACTCGGAGACAAGGAATAGCTCAGCTTTATCGCTAGGCAGCAGCCGGGAGCAACTGGACACAGGACTCGGCTCTGGCTGGGCGGTTCTGACTCCAGGCCCACGCAGGCGTCGCTCTGGCCTCTAGCTGGAAGGCAGAGCCTGCACAAAGATCCCCCTGGAGTCCGTCCGTGAGAGCTTGGAGGGGGGTTCCAGGGGCTCGGCTGTCAGGCTGGTGGAGTCATTGGAGTTGAGGGAAATCTCCTGCTGCATCTCGTCGTCGCTCTCCTCCTCTTCCTCCTCCTCCTCATCTGAGTCAAAGAGATCAGGGATGGGAGAGGGAGGGTGCTGAGTATCCGGGGGCTGCACTGTCTGTGCCCGAAACCCTGTATTTCTCTGGCCCCGCCCCCCTCCCGGTCCTGACCAATCAGGATGGTCCCTTCTTTAACTATTCCATTGTCCCATGGGTGCGGCCTGCACAGATTAGCTGATGGGGGGCTTGGGGCCCACGTCTCCCCTGAACCCCTTTGCGGCCCGACTGGAGGGGACTTGATATGGGGGAGCTGCTGGACCGAGCGAGCTGGACCCCCGGGAACTGTGGCGCTTGGCAAAGGCGATGGCCCCATTCGGAGAGACGTGGCAGGTGGGCAGTTACCTTTGTCTGCGTCCAGAGAATTCAAGGAGCTCGTCAGGTTGGCAAACTGGAAAGACAAACGAGGATGAGTGCTCAGAGCCCCAGCCCCGCAGCCCCCCCCCGTCTCCCCACCGCGGAGGCAGGACGATAGCAGGTGGGTTGGGGAGACCAGAATCCGCTCCCCCTCTTCCCCATCGCAATGGGCACCTCCACCTTCCCCTCTGGCAAGGGGGCGGCAGGACTTCAGAGAAACACATTTCCTGTATGGGATCGTCTAGTCCAGGGCACCAGCCCTCCCCCCTGCACTGGGTCGGCCCATCTCGGCGGGTAACCCCACCTCCCCCCTGCACTGGGTCGGCCCATCTCGGCAGGTAACCCCACCTCCCCCCTGCACTGGGTCGGCCCATCTCGGCAGGTAACCCCACCTCCCCCCTGCACTGGGTCGGCCCATCTCGGCAGGTAACCCCACCTCCCCCCTGCACTGGGTCGGCCCATCTCGGCAGGTAACCCCGCCTCCCCCCTGCACTGGGTCGGCCCATCTCAGCTGGTAACCCCGCCTCCCCGCCGCACTGGGTCGGCCCATCTCGGCAGGTAACCCCGCCTCCCCGCTGCACTGGGTCGGCCCATCTCGGCGGGTAACCCCGCCTCCCCGCTGCACTGGGTCAGCCCATCTCAGCTGGTAACCCCGCCTCCCCGCCGCACTGGGTCGGCCCATCTCGGCAGGTAACCCCGCCTCCCCGCTGCACTGGGTCGGCCCATCTCGGCGGGTAACCCCGCCTCCCCGCCGCACTGGGTCGGCCCATCTCGGCGAGTAACCCCGCCTCCCCGCCGCACTGGGTCGGCCCATCTCAGCTGGTAACCCCGCCTCCCCGCCGCACTGGGTCAGCCCATCTCGGCGGGTAACCCCGCCTCCCCGCCGCACTGGGTCGGCCCATCTCAGCTGGTAACCCCGCCTCCCCGCCGCACTGGGTCAGCCCATCTCGGCGGGTAACCCCACCTCCCCCCTGCACTGGGTCAGCCCATCTCGGCAGGTAACCCCACCTCCCCCCTGCACTGGGTCGGCCCATCTCGGCAGGTAACCCCGCCTCCCCCCTGCACTGGGTCGGCCCATCTCGGCAGGTAACCCCGCCTCCCCGCCGCACTGGGTCGGCCCATCTCAGCTGGTAACCCCGCCTCCCCGCCACACTGGGTCGGCCCATCTCGGCAGGTAACCCCACCTCCCCCCTGCACTGGGTCGGCCCATCTCGGCAGGTAACCCCACCTCCCCGCTGCACTGGGTCGGCCCATCTCGGCAGGTAACCCCGCCTCCCCGCTGCACTGGGTCGGCCCATCTCGGTGGGTAACCCCGCCTCCCCGCTGCACTGGGTCAGCCCATCTCGGCGGGTAACCCCGCCTCCCCGCCGCACTGGGTCGGCCCATCTCAGCTGGTAACCCCGCCTCCCCGCCGCACTGGGTCGGCCCATCTCAGCTGGTAACCCCGCCTCCCCGCCGCACTGGGTCAGCCCATCTTGGCGGGTAACCCCGCCTCCCCGCGTCGGCCCATCTCAGCTGGTAACCCCGCCTCCCCGCCGCACTGGGTCAGCCCATCTCGGCGGGTAACCCCACCTCCCCCCTGCAATGGGTCGGCCCATCTCGGCTGGTAACCCCACCTCCCCCCTGCAATGGGTCGGCCCATCTCGGCGGGTAACCCCACCTCCCCCCTGCACTGGGTCGGCCCATCTCGGCGGGTAACCCCGCCTCCCCGCTGCACTGGATCAGCCCATCTAGGCTGGTAACCCCACCTCCCCGGATCGGAGCAAGGGCCCATCTCAGCTGGTAACCCCACCTCCCCGCTGCACTGGATCAGCCCATCTCAGCGGGTAACCCCGCCTCCCCGCTGCACTGGATTGGCCCACCTTGGCTGGTAACCCCGCCTCCCCGCTGCACTGGATTGGCCCACCTTGGCTGGTAACCCCGCCTCCCCGCTGCACTGGATCAGCTCATCTCCGCGGGTGACCCCGCCTCCCCGCTGCACTGGATTGGAGCAATGGCCCCTCTCAGCTGGTAACCCACCTCCCCACTACACTGGATCAGAGCAACGGCCCATTTCAACTGGTCTCCCCCTCTCAGCTGCACTTGGTTTGGCCCATCTAGTCCTTAGTGTCGAAAGGCAGGGTGATACGGGTGCCTCAGAGGAAGGCCCCCGCCACCCTACAGTGTAGCTGACCTAATGCTCTACAGGGGAGGGGGGCAAATTCCTTCCTGAGCCCAAATGTTTGCAGTCGCCTTAGCCCTCTCTGCACCTGCACTGCCAGCAGCGTTCCCAGCCAGGATGAAATTCTCCGGCCCTTTCTCATGTCGAGTTTGACCTGATCCGGCCTCATAAATCCTGGAGCAGGAACCCAGCACTGAGTCATGGCAGTTTCCCTTTTTTAAGCTGGTGCTACCCAGTGCCCCCGGGTTTTGGGGGGGGTTCTGCCTTGTCTGCTGGATTACAGAGCCCTCTGCTCTGAGATCTCCCTGTGAAGCTTTGACGGAGCAGCACCCACCTCTCCCATGACAGCGATGGGGGTCTCTCCCTTGGCCTGGGCCACTCGGTGCTCTATCAGGTAGTACATGTACTCGTCGTAGAGGAGCCGGATGAGATGGAAGGAGCCGAAGCTGGCGGCGCTCCTCAGGGTCAGATCCCGGATTACCATGGAGCTGTGGAAAGAGAGCCCGGCTCTGGGATTACCCCTCCCGCTGGGTCAGTCATCCAGTCCCAGACTGGGAACGGGGGAGGGCAGGAACGTACCTGTAGAAGGACCACTTGAGGAGGAAAAGCTTGGCGGCCTTGGGGAAGCTGGAGCTGCCCTGGTGGGGCTTGAGGACCTGGGTGACCACCCCGTCCAGCCACACCGCCCACTGTTCCAGGGAGTTCTGCTGCTGCAGGGTCAGCTTGAAATCCTGCTCCAGGCGCTGCACCACGCGGTCCTCACAGCGGCATACCCATGAGGCCTGCTCCTGTGGGCGGGGGAACGACAGAGACACCGGCACCTTCAGAGAGGGGAGCAACATGGCCGAGGGACCGGGCTGGCCACTGGAGGAGTCACATCCCGTGAGCTCAGCCCCATCCACACTGTGACCCCCGAGGGGCCAGCTCCATTTGCCTGGAATGCGGGGAGTTCGGAGTCCCCAGCAATGTTCCACTTGCCAATGGGCAGAACCCTCAGGAGCTGGGGGGGACTGGAAGAGGGACACTTGGAGTCCCGGCCTCAGCTTAGCAGACCCAATGGGATGGTGGCACACAGGGAGGGACAGAAGGAGCCCCTGGGGCATGCGATGAGCCAGCCTCTGTCGGGGGTGCCCTGGGCACCTGAGGCCCCCCCCACACCAATGGGAATGGCTGGCACATGGCACCTCTAACCAGCACCCCGGAGGTGTCTCAAATTAAGCATCCAGCAGCAGAGGCAGCTTTAGAGAATTTGAGTCTAGATCATTAGGATTCACAACCTGCTGCTTAGGCAGCGAAGCGTCTTTATCCGCATTTTCCAGAGGGCGCAGAGAGGTGACAGGCCCAGGGCCCTGGGATGGAGCTGGGCCTAGAATTCAGAGGACCTAAACCCCAGTCCCCCCTGCTCTAACCACTAGACCGTGTTGCCCCCGTTACCACGGCATTGGGATAAGAGGCTGGTGCCAAAGGGTTCTGGAGACAGTGTGTTCTGGGTCGGTTGTTGTGTTACTGTTCAGTGGGTCACTCAGCAGGATTCCCGGCTTCATGGGCACAGAGAGTCTGGGCCAGTCTCCTGCGAATCACCTACCAGCTGTACCCACTGCAGAGGATGAGAGAAGCTGATGGCCCAGCTCACTTCACTCAGCTCCTTCTGAGCTACGCTGGCAGGAGGGTCGGCAGCTCTGACCCAGCCCAAGGGGTTCTGCCTGCACAGCGCTGGGGCAGACAGGCAAGCACCAAAAAATGGCTCATAGTGCAATTGGCCAGAGGAGGAGGGATTCTGTTACCTGGACGTTTGCAAAGTCTACCCGATTGAGGTCGCTCAGCATCTGGTTGATCTGGGCCGTATTCTGTAATACGGCCCGGGCGGCCTGGGCGAGGTGGTTCAGGGAGGTGTATCGCCGCAGAGTCTGGGCAAAGGCACTTGCTGCTGCCACCTGCGGAACAGACAGGGGTCAAACCCCCAGAGAGCAGGCAGGTTCCACGCACACGACCTAGCTACAGAACAGGCACTGAGAGCCAGAAATCACTGCCCAGCTCTGCCCAAGGGGCACAGAGCCACAGACCACGCTACAATGCAGTCCAAGGATCATAGAGACTAGAGACCAGAGCCTGGCACTGCCAGAGACCAGAGCCTGGCGCTGCTCAGGAGTCACACTGCCGAGATCTGGGTCCCAGGCCACTCCCCCCCATGCCCCTCCCGCATCTCACCTTCACTCGGACCATCTCTTCAGGAATATTCATCATTGCGTTGGTTAACCAGCTTTCCAAACTTTTTGCGAAATTTCGGATCGCTTGCGTCAAGGCACCTGGGATAGAGAGGGGCAGTGAGCCCCTCGCACAGCCACGGATTGGCCAGCTGCTCAGAACTAGGAGGAGGAGCCCATTCCCTGGCATGGCACTGGACTGATGGCTTCAAAATCTAACCCCAGGGGACAGCAGTTAGGCCTGGAGCACAAAACCTGACCAGGTGAGGCAGTGTGGCTTAGAGGATAAAGTATAGGCCTAGACCTAGGCCTCAGGAGACCTGGGTTCAATTCCTGGCTCTGCTACTGGCCTACGGTGACCTTGGACAAGTTGCCACCCTGCGCTGTGCCTCAGTTTCCCCATCTGTTACTGACGTCCTTTGTACAGTGCTTTGAGATCCCCAGCTGGGAAGATGCCCTACGTAGGAGGGGGCAGGATCGGCTGTGTTGTGGAGGTACCATCACAACTCTAGTGGGGTGACCCTGGGACCAGTGTCCAAGCCTACAGCCTTGTGGAGTCAGCGCAAGGAGCCAGGCTAGGGTGCTCTAACACAGCCCTGTGGTGCTGCCGCACTTACTGGGAATGGGCCGGAGAACGTCGGGGATGAGGATCTCCACCAGCCCCTGGTACAGCATGTTGTCACAGTCCTTTGTCCATTTCAGGACAGGTTCGTATTTGGACAGTATCACCAGGCAGTTCTTTGGGAGACGCTTCTCTGCTTCATCGTGACTAGACAGACACGTTTGCCCCAGTTAGTGCATATAAGAGCCAGCCACATATCAGTTCACTACAGCCGAGGCCCCATGTGCTTCATACCGCGCTAGAACTAGGTCTTACAGTCAGGCCTTCTAGGCTGCACAGCAGTCTAGAAACTCTATGGAGCAGCTCTGTTGGCCTAGTGATTCGAGCACTGGACTGGGATCCAGGCATCCCGGGTTCTATTCCTGGCTTTGCCATTGGCCTGCTAAATGCCCTTGGGCAAGTCACTGCCCCCTGTCCCTCAGTTTCCCCATAAGTAACGGGGGTGAATGATACCATCTTCCCTTGAAAAGAGCTTTGAGATCCTACCAATGAAAGGCGCTACACACGAGCTAGGAATTATTCCGGACAAGGCTCGGCTGCACTCAGGGAAGCAGGAGCATTTAGCGGTTGGGAGTAGAGTGCTTGGGGAGGCAGTCTTGGGTTATGGAGAGGGTCTGACTGGCTTCTCCATCTCCTTTCCCAGCCCAGCATCTCTTGACTGCAATGAGCTGCCCCTGCCCTGCTATCTGCCACTGAAGTCCCCAGAACTAGCTCATCTGCATTAGCAGGCTGTTTTTGCCGAAATGCTCAGCAGGGAAGGAGTTAATGCGATGATGATAAACAGTCATCAGCTGTCTCCGGGGGTGCTGAATGGGGTGGTTCACACCTCCCAGGTACTAGCTGCAGACTCAGGCAGTCTTCCTCCAACCCCGCCACATACACCATTAAAGGGCTAGAAACCAACTTTTTCCTGAACTGAATCTTTAATTCTGCCAAGAGCGAGAGCCCCATTGCAGAGGGGCTGGGGCAGTGCCCCAGCAAGTGCCAGCTCGCTCCAGCCCCCGCTGCCATGGCAGGGAAGAGAGGCACGGCTCGCGGGTACTCACACTGCTATGGGGGTGGCTTCACTGGGCTGATTCAAGTTGTACCTCCAGAAGGTCTTCCACAAGGTCTCCACCAGAGTGAACTGCAGGTTTATCATCACGTCCACGATGGCCTGAAGAGAAGGAGCGGGAGCGGAGGGTCAGCGCTGATGTAGGTCATGGGTCAGTAGCTATAAGGTAAGTGACCCCTTGTCCCCAGTCTTCTGCCCTGGTCCTCCTAAGATGTTCCCTTCAGAGCACACCCCAGGAGGAGCAGCTGCACGGGGGGCCTGAGATGAAGAAGACCAGTGGGAACCTCACACTGAACTGGCCAATGGGGCATTCAATGATCCATCTGTATTAACGCAGCCCTGGCCCTTTAAAATCCCCCCTGTGCTGCTGGACAGGAGCAGCTAAATTTGTACAGGAGCTCAGTGGAAGTCACCACGCAGGGCTGGAGGAATTTTAAAGGGGCAGAACGGTACCGGTACCTCCCTGAAGGAGGAGAGTCATGGGGTGGCCTGTGACAGATCAGCTCACCTTCCCAGATGGGAGAATGATTTTGGTCATGTGACCGGAAGATCATGTGATTAACTCAGGCCAGACCCAGGGATGTAAGGTCTGAGGGAGATCTTACAACTCCAGCTAGGCAGAAGATTCAATGGATTCTGAAACCTAAAGGGACCACTGTGATCATCGGGTCTGACCACCGGCATAACTCAGGCCAGAGAACTTCCCTGAAGAAAATTCCCAGAGCAGATCTGTTAGATAAACACCCCCGCTTGCTTTAAAACTTGTCAGCAACAGAGAATTCACCACAGCCCTGGGTAAGTCGTTCCAACGGTTAAGTGTGCACCTTATTCCCACTCTACATTTGTCTAGCGTCAACCTTCAGCCATTGGATCGTGTTAGACCTTGGGCTGCTAGACTGATGAGCCCTCTATAATCCAACCTCTGTTCCCCAGGGAAGTACTCACAGACTGTCTCTTTGTTAAGCTAAACAGACTAAGCTTCTTGAGAAGCTGGGGAAGCTGCAGCTTGTCTGAGGAAACAGCTGCAGGTGAGTGTGACAGGGAACAAGACTGGTTCCTGCAGGGAATGAAGGGACTGTTTGACCAGAACACAGCTCTGGGAAGGAGAGGGGGTGGAGGACGACGACTCACTCTGATCTGGGGTTGGGCCTGGAAGACCAATGTCTGTATAGCCTAAATAAACTGGATTCTGCACCACAAGGGGAATGTTTTAAAAGGACATGGACTGGGTGAGCTATTCAGGGGTCCAGGAAGGGAAACTGAGGCAAGGTGGTGCAGAAGCACTGATGAAAGCAAAAAAAAAGGTCTAAATTTTTAGTGGAAAATTTAGATTTTTTTTTCCCACATGAAAATTAAAATATTTTGACCCAAAACCTAGAAGTTTTGATATGGAAATGCTGCTGAAGGGCCTTGTGGGAGCTGTAGTTCAGTACCTTCACATTCCTGTTGTCCTCTATAGGCTGGGCTCTTGTGTCGGGCTACATCTCCCATGATGTATTACAGACTCACCTTTGGGAGGAGGTGGTGCACCATGGGAAATATTGGCGAGTCCAGCCCATAGAGGAGAACAGTTGCCATATGTCCCTTATGAGCCAGGCTCCCCAACTAAACTACATGTCCCATGATGCACCATGCCCAGGGAAACTCAATAGGCACCATCTCTCTGGAAAGGAGAAACAAGGTGCATCATGGGAAATGTAGTACTACATGGTAGCACACCCCACAGAGGACAATGAGAACATGTGGTAACTGAACTACAACTCCCATGAGGCACTACAGTGGCATAGCCAAATTTAAAAAAGATTGGGTTTTCTGGGTGCTTAGTTTTCTACACAAGGTTGACACTCCCCCTCCAATTTTCCATTGAAAAACAAGTTTGATGGACAAATTTCATCCAGTCCTACATACAGGCCACCCAGTGGGATCAAGGTCTGTCCCTACCAGCCTGTGCTGGATTTAAACCAGTCGCCATGAGGCGAGAAGGTCCATGTCCTGTTGCCAGGGCTCCCCAGGGGAGATTGCCCCATTCTGCAGGTGGTCCCATACCTCACAATGCTCTCGGTAGAGCAGCTGGAAGGCCTTCACATCCTCTGCCCCAATGCCGTCAGGCAGAGGTTTCCCTTGTAGGTCTATTTCAGAGAACTCGGAGAGGGTCCGTGACGCATCTATGGGGAGGAAGATGAAATCAAGCCAACGTGAGGAGAGAACAACAACGTGACTGCCTGTGAGGGCCTGAGGGCCTTACTAAGCTTAACATCCATTGGTTTCAATGGGTCTTTGCCTAGGCACAGCCACCAGGGTTTAGCTCAGTATCGCCAGCTTTCCTGGGCTGAGGGAGAAGTTTGGACTTCGTGGCCCATCCAGTCCCTGGCCTCTTTGCTGACACTACCAACCACACGTCAATCAGTGAAAGCAGCGGTGGTGACGTCTGTGATGGAGACACAAATGAATGGGCTGAGACCCACAAGCACATTTCATGCACTCACCGGGTAGCAATGATTTGACCACTACTGGCCGGTCCTGGATTTGATCTGGCAAGCTAGAGGCGAAAGGCCCCTTTGCTGTTCCTCATGCCCTGGATCTCTGTGTTCCCCTCAGTCCCCTGGGTTGAAATTTAGGACGTGAACAGAACTGATCTCTCAGTCATGAGGGTGCGCTGGTAAGTGCCCCGCTGGCAATGTAGTGGATCTATTGTGAGGACCCCACCGAGTCTGATACAACTGTATCATGAGCATCAACTTCTAAGCCCTGACCGTTCCCACCTCCCTCCCCCACACAAAGAGCGGGATAGGAAACTGCGCTCTCTTCCCTTCCATCGACCGAATCAATTCCTGTCCCGGCCTCAAGGTGCCAGGCTTCTAAACGTGCTCTACCGCCAGTTCTTACCCAGGAACTGCTGATACTGCTGCACTTGAGCACTGATGTCAGACAGCCCGGAGCCCGGCTGCTGGCCCACCGCCGCCCCGTTGGTCATCCCCTCCATCTTCTGAATGGGCTTGAGTCTGAAAGGCAGAGGAGCCAGAGGTCAGGAGCTGACAGAGCTGCAGGCCTGCGAACCAGGCCGGGAAATGTGGCGCCTGGGAGGGTCGTTGTATGAGTGGTTGCGCCTTGAGGTCACATGGGCGTGGAAGGGTGTCGCAGGGGATTTCCCATCCAGGCACTTCAGACAAGAGCAGTCACCCTCTGTGTCTGTAGTCACCAGTGACTGGTGGTGGATCCAGACGGGATTGCTCCGGCTGGGTGCGCAGGAGCATACGTGGGTACCCAGGCGGCTCTACGCCGCGCTGCCTCCTACCTTTGCTTCTGGGAGAAGGGCTGCTGCCTCATGGCCAGGTGCTGCTGATCCTCCATCAGGCGCAGCAGTGGTGAGTTGGCTTTGATGCGGAGGCCGTAGTAGTGGTACTTGGAGTTCCCTCTGAAAGGAAATCAGGATAGATAAGAGCTCCGGGGAAACACAAACCCACCGTCAAGTGTCTGGTATAAAGGAGGAAACATTCTGCATCAAATCCTTGGGCCAGATTCTGCTTTCCCTTACCCCAGCCCAATCCCATCAACTCCAGGGGAGTTTACTCTGGATTCATGCCAGCATTGCAGAGATCAGAATCCGGCCCTTCAGCTCTGCGTGGGATGCCAGGAGAACGGGAATCAGGCGTCTGTGTTTCCAGTTCACATGCAAAGCAGTTTTCTGCAATTCTTAGCAGGTAGAGGAGCCCCGCTGGGGCTGGTGGCAGCGCACCCGCAGAAAATGGGGAACAAAGCAGCAGCCCCATACTAGGGGCCGGCATAGACCTTCATCATGATGGGCCTAATCCTGTGTTTTTGCTGAGCACCCTCTGTTTGCCCATATCTCAGTGGGTGAGGAGGCAACCAGCACCTTGCAGGTATGGAGCCTGAAGTTCCCGGTGAATGCTACCCAGGGCACGGTGGATTGTAAAGGGTTAATACCCCAACCACTGGAGATGCCTTTACCGTGTGCCAAGCCTGCGGGTGCGGAGTCCCATGAACACGGATCGGATCAGCTTGCCGAAAGACGCTGCGTTTACTGGCTCCAGTTTCTGCTCCTGGCAGTGCAGCAGGTAATGGCAGTAGAGGGTGCTGCGCGGCAGGCTCACGCCCTCGGCCGTCTCGTAGTTATCCAGCAGCCACTGGACCTTCAAAGAAACCCAGCAGCGGTGAGAGGGCTTCTACGGGACCAGTGACTGTGTCCACCAGACCCCCGCTGGCACAGACCTCACCCCTTACATCTCCCACACTGACCCCGCCGTTTCCTTCACTGCCCCAATACAGGTCACCGTCACCCTCGTCAGCATTCCCAGTGTCGGCCCAGTTTTCAGCCACTGGCACTCCCTAGGCCAGTCCTTGTGGGCTCGAGCTGAACATCAATGGTGCCTACACGTGGATTTAAGTCAAATGTATTATTAAAGCAGCCCCTCCCCCTGCCTGGGGGCTGTGTTCTGCACATACCCGCTACCAGGAGACATTCCACTGTCTTAAAACAGAGTCATGAGCATTATGCCTGGTAGTCAGTGTTTGTAGGACTGGGTCCTAACAGGCCCCACCAGAGGAAGTGTGACCTAGTGGATAGAGTACTAGACTGGGACTCAGGAAACCAGGGTTCTGCCCTTTAGCTGGACATACACATTTGCCCCTGGCCTGCTGGGTGATCTTGGGCAAGTCCCAGCTGCTCTGTGCCTCAGTTTCCCCATCTGTAAAATGTGAATAATGATACTGACTTTCTTTTGTAAAGCGCCTTGAGCTCTACGGCGACCATTGCTAGATAAGAACTGGGTGTTAACTGTGGGAAGTATTATACACTTCTCCAGCCCTTTCCACCCAAGAATTCTAAAGTATTTTGCAGGCCCTAAGTTTTACAATCCAGCCCCCGGCTCCCGCACCTGTGACACAGGGTGCTGTTGTGGTCTCCATTTCCAGACTTGTCCAAAGTCACACACAGCATGTCGGGGCAGAGTTGGGACTAGAACCTCAGAGTCTTGACTCCCAAGGAGGCATCTTAATGACAAGACCATCCTCCAGCCCTGGAAGGGTTAACAGGGACCCTTTTTTGGCCCCCTTTGAAAGGATGCGTCTGAGGAAGTGGGTATTCACTCACGAAAGCTCATGCTCCAATATGTCTGTTAGTTTATAAGGTGCCACTGACTCTGTCGCTTTTTACAGATCCAGACTAACACGGCTCCCCCTCTGATATTTGAAAGGATTAAAACTGACATGATGAATATCAATAGTATTTTAAAAATCTAATTAACTTTTCCCTGTTTGCACTAGTTCAGGGTTCTGAACTGATATGGGCTTGGATAGTGAAGACAGACTAGTCAGTTTCATAGTTGTTTCTAATCAGTTTCATTTTCTGGCTCTCCCATGCTAGCACAAGGCTGCAATATTTGAGCGGTAAATGCCGTGGTTTATTTGTTTTGTTGCTTTAAATGTTTCCACTGGATTTCTGCTGGTCTTGGGTTCGGTCAGAATTGATTCACACAAAGTATTCGTTGCCAGATTTAACACGACAGTGTCCAAATTAAAAGCCCAAATGTGAATGTCCTGTTAAGATGCGCAACTGATTGTAAATATTTGGTGTAATGGAAGCACAGTAACAACACAAGCCAAGTTCTGCTATAAGCTATACCACAGCAAATCCACTGGAGTCCGGAGTGCAGGATTTGACCCAGAACTATGTAAAGGAGACACTATGGGTTGGATTGTGTTAAACCAGTGTGAAGCCAGTGTGACCTCACTTTTATACCAAAGGACCTTCTCTGGATCCAAGATCCGCCTCCGCCTCGCTTTAAACACGCAAACAGGATTTTAAAAAAATCGAAGTGCTTTGATTCAATATATCAGATGCTCCAAATAGCTGAGGCGAGGCGCGTGTACAACCTGTCTTTCCCAGAGCTCTTATACTGGCAGATCTTTGGGCAGGGGCCATCTTTTTGTTCTGGTTTCGTCCAGTGCCCGACACAATGAGATCCTGGACCCCGACTGGGGCCCCTATATGCTACCGTAATATACCTAGTAAATAGTAATGATAGCTCTCAAACTCCAGAGCTGTCCCGGATGAACAATTGCCAGCCAGCAATAACCCTACCTACACTTTGCCCAGCAACAGCATGTCTCATTCGAAGATCTCAAAGCCACTTACAGACAGCAGTTCATTAAACTTCCCAATCCCTTGCCGGGCAAGTCAGCACCATTACACCTACCTTAAACGTTTAGCATTACTTGTTACCATAGTTATGCCAAAAGGCCTGAGCTCAACTTGGATCCTTGTTTTCAGTGTCTCGGGTAAGACTAAACTCTTCAGGGCAGGGACTCTCTTACCATCTAAACAGACTGTGGATGGGAGGGGAAACTGAGGCAGAACAGAGGTCTCCTGGTTCCCTTATCCACTGGATTTCCTTCCACAGGGGCAACAGAACCCAGGAGTCCTGACTCTAACCACTAGCCCATGCTCTCCCTCTGTCACAGCCCTCTAGGCGTACAGGTAAGTCCTGATTTGGTTTTATGCTTTTCTGAACGTTTATTTTATAAAATCAGAATATTTACAAAAAAAAATCTTTGCAAAACTGTGCCACGATGTAACTAAGCAGCCTCCCCTCCCCCCACCTGTGGGGCAGGGCTGGGCGGCGGAGGCAAAGCCACTGCAGAATGGCGTTCTGGGACCCAGCACAGCGCTAGTGAGCTGGGCAGAAAGAAAGGCCAGGGCCATTGTCTAGCCCATGCATGCTGACCCCCATTCCCACGTGGCCAGGCCCTGCCTCCCGATTCTTCCAGCCTGGTTCCGCATTTGCAAACAGCTGAGAGGGATGAACGTATTCCAAAGGGGGGTTTCCAGTTATGTGGCCTGAAAAAGAGAAGCAGCCCCACGGATGTCTTGGCGACTTACGGTTGCTGGAGAGGCACGTGTGGTGTGAGAGTAAGACTGACTGGAGCTTCCTAACATGTATCCTCCCTGAATCACATAGGTTCCCGTTCCGCCGCCACCACCTCCTCCGCCGCCGCCGCCGCCGCCTCCTCCGCTTGGATTGGCTATGATCTGCCCTCCGGAGACGTACATAGGGACGGATCCAGTGCTGGCCACGGTCTGGGAGGTTGCAGGAGTGGTGACCTGCGCCGGGGTGGCTTGCGATTCATAATAATTAGCTCCTGTGTTCTGCGTATAGAGAGGGGTCTCTGTGTACGGGTAAGTGCTGGAACGTCTGAAACAAGAGGGAGGTTTAGCGGAGCTGTGGAGCAGGTGCCACTGGTGCGGTGCAAACAGACATTTCACATTTATATAGCCCCTTTCATCCGCCACTAGAATGCAGCCACCACTGGGGTGGAACACAGCACCTGATTAATACCACAACCGTCTACGGCAGGAAATGAAGAGAAATCTTGTATCCAAAAAGTGCAGGGTGAATTTAGCGAGGCAGAACAGTTACCAGCCTGGAATTTGGCCGGGGTGATAGGGTGAATATGCCCAGGGCCTCAGCTCTTCATTTCACCAGAAAGATGATGATGATAATACATGGTTTCCATACATGGATCTCAAAGTGCTTTCCAAAGGAGGGCAGTATAGTTAACCCCATTTTACAGATGGGGAAACGGAGACACAGAACTCACCCTGCAAAGCAGTGGACAAGCGCTTGTCAGTGCCACGTTGACACCACTTCCTGCAGCACTCTAGCTGCCAAGTGTGCGTCTCTGATTCTCTCTCTCCACCCCACAGCTCCCAAGGAGCAGGACAAGATGAGGCAGTATAAGCCACCCCTCCTCCCGCTAGATCAGTGGGAGCAAGAGTGAGTGGAAAGAGGAGGGGGGAGCCTGTTGCCCAGAAGCAGGTGGTGGGAGGTAGGTGGTGACGGAGGTTCCTGGGTAGCTATGGGGAAGAGGAGGTGTATGTGTTGGGGGAAGTGAGTGATGGGGGGTGGGGGGCTGGGCCGTTGGAGTGGCTGGTGAAAGGAGAACGCCTGGCAGCTGGGGGGCAGAGGAATGCCGGTGACAGTTGGCTGAGTGTGGAGGGGGAACCAGAGTCAGTCGGCTGCCGGGAGAGAGACAGCTTGGAGCCAAGAATGGGCCCCTCAATTGTGTGCCCCCAGCTGCCGCCTCTTCCACTGTTTCTGGCTCAGATTCAGGGAATCAGCGTAAAGAAAAGCAGAGCTGCTGCCTGGCTGCTTTCAGGGGGCAGGACAAGTCATGGCAGGGCAATGCCTGCTGCCTGCCTATGGCCCCGCTGGGCGCAGGAGAGCCCAGGTGGGCAGGCACAGCAATCGGGGGGCTGCAGGGCCTAGCTGTTCCTTGGAGGTCTCCCATCCGAGTCTGGCTCTGTGAGAGCTGAGAGAGCCGGAGCCTTGCCTGGAAAGAACAAAGCCGGGAGGCCACTGCCCTTTAACTGCCCCTGCTGACATCTCGGGGGCCAGCTGAACAGCACTGAAAAGCCCCGTGAACAGGGGGCCGTGAACAGGGTGCTCGCCTCTCTCGCGCCATGAGCCGGGCTGCAGGGGCTTGGCGTGGGTCACTTACATGGTGCTCGCTGTGTAACTGGCGTCGCCCCCTTCCACGTACTGCACCTGGTTGGGATAGACATGCTGGACGGGCACCTGCTGCAGCTGCTGCACCTGAACAAAGCAGGGGAGAGAAATCCATAACAGCCCGAGTACGGTACGGCTGTCCCCGTGCCCGGCTCTCACATGCTTCCTCTGAGGGGCTCAAGGCCTCTGCACCCATTGAGCATCACAAGCCCATCAAAGGTGGGCCAGTATCACCCCCTCTCGCCCCTTGGGGAAACTGAGGCATAGAGGGGTGATGGTGATTAACTACTGACTTGGAGGGAAAATTACACTCGGACTGGAAGCTCTTTGGGGCAGGGACTGTCTCTTTTTTTGGTCTGTGTTTGTACACTGGGGGGCCTGGTCCATGACTGGGGCTCCAGGGCATTACCATAATACACCTAATAAATCCTGTACAGTGCTCCGAACGGCGGGGACCTGACCCTAGGTGCTATGATCATACGAATAATAAATACTAATGATTACACCGCGAGTCAGTGATCGAACCCAGGAATCCTGTCACCCGGGCCCCTGATCTAACCAATAGCCCTCACAGTGTCTCTAAAGGGCAATGAACTTTTCCTCCAGGAAGCTGGGGTTCCTGCTAGATAACGAGCTGTGTCAGCTGTTCCAAGCTCCTATTTTTGGAAGCTCCTGCTTGTATCTTGACACTGTTTCTCTCTCTCTCTCTCTCTCTCTCTCTCTCTCTCTCACACACACACACACACACACACACACACACACACACACGTTTCCAGCGACTCTGGACAATGCAGTCGCCTTACTTTATAAATCCTGCGAGGGTACTACTTGGGCTATTACAATTTCTGAAACTGTTCCAACCCCGTCCATCACCAAGGGATCGCCAGGCATTTTATACCCACCACTAAAGGGCCCCACCCTCTGGGATGGGGTGCAGCAGCTGTTTGACAGCTGCCTGGCAACACTGCATGACAGTTTACGGTAGGAAGCGAAAAGGAATCCTGCGTCCACCTGAAATTACAAGTAGGGTTTCAGGGAAGCAGAAGGTGAACTGCCCATCCTGGCATTGGGGTTAATGAAATGGGACCTACAATGGCCAGAAGTAGCCCTGCCCGTAGGTTTCTGAAGGGAAGAGCTCAGCATTCTACCTCGCTCGTATTGTACAATGAAATCTGCTGCACTGAATCAGAATTGTTTGTGAACGGGAACGAATTGGTGCCTGTTCTCCCATGTCCCAGCCTTGTCTCTGTGGTCGGAATTCAGGCACCTTCCTCCCTCTCTCCCCCAAAACTCGGCTCCTGGGCTCCTATTTCACTCAAATCCGAGACACAAACCAAATATCTGCATTCAAGAGGTCCAAGAATTTCAGTGCCCGTGGCAGGGACTGGCCTAGGTGGGTAAGGAATGAAGGCAAAGCGGGGATCCCCGGTGCAATGCTACTGGCTTCAGCAGAAGGAAGTGGTCCGTGGTGTCCTAATGCAACGGGATGGGGATGCTGGGTGGTTCCAGCTCTGCTCTCTGGAAGGAGCAGGGAGGGCAGAGGCAACCATTCTTGGATCTCCCTGGGGAACCTCTCCAGGACCTACTTTAAGAGCTGTAGCTGCTGTCCCAAACACTAGCACCTGAGGGACTCTCTGAATCTTGACTCTCTGGTCGGGACTGGCGTGATGAGAGGAGAGGAACGGCAGCTGCTCAATCACCACCTTTTGCTGCGGGAGGAGGAGGTGCTGAGGAAGCATTCGGACCAGTTCCACCCACTGCTCCGAAGTGGATTCTAGCGAGTGGAGATAGTGGAGCCTGTGCTCTTGGCTGGCTAGACAGCAGCTGGCCAGCGGATGCGTCCCGCTGCTACACTCTAAGGAGAGAGGATGCTGCACTGCCTGCGGCTGCTGCTGCTGCTGCTCACTGTTCCTAGCCGGACCAGGGAACTCACTGCCTGCGCTCTAAACAATAAACAGAAACACTGAGGAAATCAGAGCTTGCATTGCGACCATGAGGTGTTCGACTGCTTCTCTCCTCCTGCTCAGAGTTAAACCCAGTCGCTACCTAATGCAGCACCTTACACCACAACAGTACTCTGCATTTACATGGCATCTTCCATCTGAGGACCTGACCGTGCTGAATAACAGCAGGTAAGGAGAATTATTCCCATTATACAGATGGGGAAAGAGAGGCACTGGAGGTGAAGTGACTTGGGGCTGTATTCTCAAAGGTATTGAGGCACCTAATTCCCATAGATTTCAGTGGAAGTTAGGAACCTAAATACCTGTGAGAATCAGGGCCTTGGTTAAATTGACCCAGTGAGTGATCTGGGAACAGAACCCAGGTGTCCCAACTCACAGTCCCCAGCTCTTGACCCCAGGACCACACACTGATTACTTGGGGGAGGGTGGGGGCAGGAGGGAGATGCCCACAAGGTGGCTGCTAGCCAGAGAGGGCTTTGAGGAGCTTGCCCTCTTACCACCCTGTAGTTTGAGAACCAGACTGTTAACTTTTGCAGCACTGACTCTGTGCCACGTTGCGAGCAGCTTCCCCCAGCAGGGGGGGCTACTGAGATCAGACCATGCTGGCTATACAGAGGCAGGAATCTAAGTCAAATTCCGGGAGCTGGATTTGGCCCTAGGGCATCTTAAAACCAACCGAGTGGCACCAGAGCCTGGGTGGGGGATTTCAGAGTTTGCAGAGCTTCCTTTGTCCCAGCGCCAGGTCTATGGGGTGGGGATAACCATGGGGGGGAGGAGCGACGCTTTAGGGGATGGGAAGGGTAATGGGAACACAGGACCCGCCTGGGTCATCATGTCCAGCCCCCTGCTGTCACAGGCCACCCTGTCACCTCATCCCATTCACACCCTGAGCAAACTCCATCTGCAGAGGAGTCAGGTTGTTGTGCCAGGAGGCTGCCCCAGACCCGCCCTCCCGTGAGGGGCAGAAACCTGCCTCTCCTAGCCAGCCTCAATCTATTCCTGGCCAGTTTGTCCCCACTGGGCCTTACGCCAACGATGTCCCTTAGCACCCTGCCTGGGTCTACCCCCCAAAACAAGTGCTGGGATGAAGGGAACCCAAGGAAAAGGTCACCCCCAAGCACAGGCTGGAAGCTCCCTTGCCAGAGAATGGAAAATGGCCGGGATGAACAGGGACCAGTGGGGCATGGCCTGCCAAGGGAATGGGTTGGACGGGACCTATCAGGTCTCTTCCCTCTCTGTAAGTGTGGCCAGCGAACAAGGAAGTGCGCTCAGTACTGGGGTAACTGGCTGAAATTCCATGGCCCGTGTTATTTCTATGACATCATCCAGTCGTCACAGGCCATCACCTTTCACTCAGATACCCCCCTATTGAGCCCAGTGACTTTGGTCGGACCAGGCGGTTCAGCCCTTGGAGACTGGGGGCCAGAGGCAGAGACCAGGAGGGAGCGAGATGCCCCTGCAGTGGCCGGGGATTGATTTGGTGAGACATGTTCCTCCAGGGGAGGTCAGCCCAGATGATCTAATGGTCCCTTCTGACCTTAAACTCTCTGCCCATGCTGAGATCAGCTACTCTGCAAAGAGACGACCGTTGGTCTAGCTCAGGAGCACCCGGCCGAGGGCAGAGGACGTCTGCCTCAGAACTAGCCGAAGGGCACAGCCCCCAGGCAGCTCGCTACGTGACAGGAAAGCTCTACCTCTTGAGTGACGTGAACCTGCTGGAGTCCTTGCACCGTCAGCTGTTGTACTGTGCTCGATTTCGGGGTCTGGGGGGTGGTCTGCACGACCGAGCGCTGTGGAGGCAAACAAACAGGCCATCAACAACCTCCTGCAGTGAGGTCCGTGCTGGTGAAAGGTACCACCTGATGGCCCCAGAGAGTCCAAGGCTGGTTACTCCGAGATCAAAATCAGGCAGGGCACGTGCCCTGATGCATGCACACCGCCCTGCACCAGAGCAATCTCGGGGGTGAGAGGGGGGCTCCATTTCTCTGGCTATTCTCCTTGGCCTCAGTGCTAAGGCTGCCAACAAAGGGGTCTGTTAGCGCAAGGCAATGAACAGAGAGGCCCAGAAAGGCCGTCTTTGCTTTGATGGCACGCACTCATTGGGTCACTTATAGCCCAGCCCAAGCTTGTAGTAACCCTCAGCTGCTCCTATCTGACGGCTGCTTGGTGGCTCCTGGGTGAGTGAGTTAGGAATACAGGAATGGCCAGGCTGGAGCCGAGCAGCCCAGCGTCCTGCCTCAGAGAGAGGCTAGCACCAGACGTGACCGAGGGAGGTGTAAGGACCCTCCAGAAGCAGATGTTGGACAATCTGCTCCACATTATATCTCAGTCTGGTCTCTAAGAGTCTGTCTGCACTGCAGTCGGGAGGGCTGGGGTGGAGCGTGTGTAGACGTGCCCAGGTACCTTCGATCAAGCTAGCTCATGTGCCAATAGCAGCGAAGCTGTGGCAGGATGGGCAGTGACCCTGGCTACATGTTCAAATGGCTGTTGCCAGCAGTGCTGTGGCTTCGCTGCTTCTGTTATTTTGATCTCGCTTGGGTTTGTCTACAGATACTGCAATCACACCTCCCGTCTGCAGTGTAGACAGACCCTAACAGGCAGAGATTGGCTTAAACCCTGAGGCAGGAAATGTAACATCTCTTCCAAAATGGTTATCATTCATTATAACAATCCTGGGTATTCTTTTTATCCACAGAAGTGGCCAGTCCCTTTTTGAATCTTGTTAAGTTCTTAGCCTCAATCACTTCCTGTGGCAGGGAGTTCCACAGTCTGATTCCATGTTGTGGGAGAAAGTATTTCCTTTGGTCAGTTTTCAAGCCACCACCATTTATAGCCCCCGGGTGTCCTCATCTAACTCAAACAGGCACCGCTAGAAATGCTAATAGTCCTCCTGGAGGGCAGCCAAGGGTGGAACAGAGCCCGGAGGCCCCACAGGCCAGGGCTCGGGCACCCAGGCTGGAGCCAGTGAGTGGCCACATCACTCTGACGTTGCCCGGACTGTATCTGCCCAGCCATAACAAAACTTGGCAAGGTTCATGGTTGTTTGTAGGTAGCAAAGACGGTCTGAGCTGCAGCCTCTTTGAAACATCAACAGCTGTGAGTGGCTACGGGGGGGGAAAGACTCAAATTGTTTTTGGCAGCTGTTGCGGTGGGGACACGCTCACACCCAATGGCGCTCCAAAGCCAAGCTCCTCAGAGCATTTACTACCATCATCCCCCGGGGGCTCTTCTTTCCCCACCAGAGAGGGCTCAGGTGACACCCCGGGGGGTTACTTTGGGATCTGCAACCATACAGCACCTCTTGCGAGACGGGCACTTGCTGGACTCCATGCACCTGAAGCTGCTGCACTTGTCCTGGTTTGGCGGTGGAGCTGTTGCTCTGGACAGGGGAGTGCTGGAAAAACAAGGGGGAGGTGTTTTATCGGCTGCTTAGTGGGAAGGAGTAACCCAGATTGTGTTCCCGGAACACATACCCCCTCCTTCCTGTTTCAGATCCCTCCTGGCTCTGCCAAGCCCACCACCCACAGCCGTGTGCTGTTCTGAGGGGTGACTTCGCTAGCTGCCAGCTCTGGATGGTGCTTTGTGGAACAGATGAAAAGCATGCAGGTTAAGACAGGAACAACAGGAAGTGACAGCAACACAGGAAGTGGGTAGACAAGAGCACGGTACTGTAATGCCACCCTTCCCCCTCCCCCTGACCTCTGGGGAGACAATGTGAGGAATATGGGAATTGCTAGACTGGATCCACTATCCCATCTTCCATAGCAACCAGTCACAGCTGCTTCAAAGAGGAAGTTTCTTGCTACCACCTCTCAGGCAGGGTTTGCTCCTAACCCCTTTGCCATTCGTTATTCAATCTAATGTAATTGTTCCTGTTATTCATGTAAATGCCCCACCCTTTTGTGACTCTAGTTATGTTCTTGGTCCCAATAACATCCAGTGGCAGAGAGTTCCACAAGTTAATTCAGAATGTGTAACCAAAAGAATGTTTCCTTTCTATATTATTGTCATCCTCTGCATCGCCAAGAGCGTTCTTGCCTGATTTTTGCCAAGCTTTAAAAAGTAATAATAATAATTCCTAGCTCTTATTTAGTGCTTTACGTCAGTAGATCTCAAAGCACTTTATAAAGGAGGTGAATAGCATGTCCCTATTTTACTGGTGGGGGAAACTGAGGCACAGAGCGATTACGTGACATGCCCAAGGTCGCCCAGCAGGCCAGTGACAGAGCTGGGAACAGAACCCATGTCTGTTAAGTCCAGTCCAGAGCTCTATCCACTAGGCAGCACTCCTTGGGTCTGGGCTTGAGTTAGCTATTCTAGTGTCCTGCAGTGCTGAGTGCTCACTTCACACTTGATAATTTGCTCCCAACTGTGGTTTGCAAAGTAGGTCTTTGCCTCCTTTAGCACAACTGTACTGCAGCCTCCCTGCTCCTGGCCTGAACTCCTGCTCCCTTCATATGTCCCAGGCCAGCAGGACTGGGTCTGAGTCACATGCTTCCATCATGTGACACCATCCAATCATTCCCTTCATGGCAGGGGTTGGGGGGACACTCACCCCTCGCCAGTTCTGTTAGCAAAGCTCTTCCTTACAAGTTTCCTGCACAGCTACGGTGTGTAAAAACCAGGATGGGGAAGAGAGACATTGCCAAGCTAAAAGATCACATACTGCCAAAGGTCCTTCTCTGAGTTATTAACACTGGCTCCCAGCCCTCTGCTCCGATCACTACACCCCACTCCCCTTCCAGAGCTGAGACCAGAACCCAGGAGTCCTGGCTCCCCACCCCCTGTTCTGATCACTACACCCCACTCCCCTTCCAGAGCTGAGACCAGAACCCAGGAGTCCTAGCTCCCAGCCCTCTGCTCCGATCACTACACCCCACTCCCCTTCCAGAGCTGAGACCAGAACCCAGGAGTCCTAGCTCCCAGCCCTCTGCTCCGATCACTACACCCAACTCCCCTTCCAGAGCTGAGACCAGAACCCAGGAGTCCTGGCGCCCCACCCCCGTTCTGATCACTACACCCCACTCCCCTTCCAGAGCTGAGACCAGAACCCAGGAGTCCTGGCTCCCCACCCCCTGTTCTGATCACTACACCCCATTCCCCTTCCAGGGCTGAGAACAGAAACCAGGAGTCCTGGCTCCCCACCCCCTGTTCTGATCACTACACCCCACTCCCCTTCCAGGGCTGAGAACAGAAACCAGGAGTCCTGGCTCCCCACCCCCTGTTCTGATCACTACACCCCACTCCCCTTCCAGGGCTGAGAACAGAAACCAGGAGTCCTACTTTACTTTCATTATTTTGCTCAGCACAGCAAGTGAAAGCAGACTCTGTTTTGTCAGCTGCCCTTTCCGGTCAAGGCTGGGGGTGGGAGGGGAGTTGTGCAAATACAGCAGGGGAAGGTACTTATATTTATTACCAAACCGCTCTATGGTGAATCATTTAAACACGTCATTACGACATTCTGGCCTGCACTAAAATGTGCCCAAAGCAGAGCCCGAGAGTCTGACCCTGCAGCCCTCACTCCCCACAAGGGTCCCACTGAGCTCAACAGGACAGCTCCACACAGCGCAGGTCAGGCGGGGAGCATGACAATGGCCCAGACCCTCAAAGGTACGTAGGAGCCTCACTCCGACTGATTTCAATGGGGGTGAAGTGCCTGCACTGTTTGGAAGATCTGGGCCAATGTCCCTTTAGGTTATGAGGATTGCTGGCAGGGACAGGGTTACAGGATGCCTGACAGCCCAATTAGCCTCTTCCGGGGCATCTGGAGGGCAATGAAGGATTAGTCCCAGCCGGGGAGAAGCAGGCTGGGTGGGCCCTATAAAGGAGGGACTGCACGGCCAATAGGAGGAGACCGGAAGTTGGGAATTTCTGTTCTCTGGGAATGGAACTACAAAGGGATCTGAAGGGAGCATCTGGGATCATCCCTGAAGGGAGAGGGCAGCCAGAGATCCATAAACAGGCCTGAGGGGGGGAAGAAGTCTGAGAATCAGTGCCTGGGAAGGGGGGAACTTTTCATTCCTTTGAGCTGGGCCTTGGCTGGGGCGCTCAGCGTGAGCTAGTCACTGCACAGACCCCTGACCTCCGGAGGAGCGGCAATGCCAGATCTTGCCACGAGGAGGTGCTCCAGGATGGTAAGTCTATGCCCAGGACATGCACAAAATATGGTGGCTTGATCCCCTCCCTCTGTGCCTCATGCACCTCGCACCAATCCCCTTCCTGTGTCAAAACCGAGATCAGCCTAGATCCCTAGGGGCCGTTGGCTCATCTAGCCGGAGCTGTCAAACAGACGACGGTTCCCCCTGCACTGAGCCCGTCGCTTGTAAACCAACACTTCAGCCCGAATGATCAATGCCGTGCGATTGTGAGTGACCAGGGAGAGCAGTTTTCCAGACCTGCCAGTTACTCAGGGCGCAATGGGGATCATTAAACCATCAAACAAATATCCCTTGAACATGCCCCTGCCCCAGCCTGAGGTCTGGACAGGATCTGGGGCCAAACGAAACCCTGGTGTCAAACTCTGGGCCAGATCTAAACCCAGAGCTAAACACATGCAAGTGGGGTGGCTGAATCTTTCCCCAGGAAGAGGCCGATGTCTGGCTGTGAAGGTGAAATGCTGCAGCGATGAGACAAGGATGCTGGTGGTGAACTGAGGTGGTGGGTAAATGAGCGACACAGAGCAATGCAAACAAATCTTCCCGCCTTGTGGCTGCCTGGGCGCCTGGTCAGGCTTTCCCCAGGCTAGGGAGGGACCAAGATCCCACCACCCACCTCAGGTGGAGAATGGACCTGCTGCTGAACACTGTGCACGGTCACCGAGACTTGGCTCCCTTTGCTAGCCTGGGAAGTACTCTGCACCACCAGCCGCTGCAAAGGGATGATACAAAAGAAGTCCTGGTTAATGACCACCTCGCAGTCAGAGGAAGGCCAAGTTCTGCTGGCCGCTGGGGAGCAGAGCAGGTCATGGCCGGCGCTGGTCCAGAGAACCGCCCGAGCTGGGCAGCCGGCGCTAGTCCAGAGTGTAAGTGAAGCTATATTGGCTTTGGGTAACAATACTCACCAGTACAGCCCGAGCCAGAGTGTCATTGGGAACAGAACTCACAAGTACAGTCAATTTCCATTCGGCATGTTCAGTATTTATGTGGACTAACTCCCCCACAGAACCATGACTAAATCAAAATGACCTCTTTGGCTCCCTTCATCTGCTTGTGTCTGGCCAACATCAACCAGGCTGGCCACTTGTGTCCCAAGGCAGGGGGCGTGCGATCACCTGGGCACTTTAAACGCTAGACAAACAAAGCAAAGAGAGAAATACACTGGCTGGGAAATGGGGGAGAGGATATAAGGGCTTTTCCATCTCTACTTTCTTTGAGTCAGTGAAAATAATATGCAATGGGGCAAATTCTGTAGCGTTCCCTTTTTGTAGCTCTGAGGAACGGCTGCCTTCCATCACGCAGACTAACGCCACACTGGCCAAGGACGTTTTATTTCTCTTTCCAAATGCAACTGCAACCTGCCAAAAACTGGAGGCATGATGCAGCATTTGGGTCCCATTCTCTTCTCCTTGAGCCCACCTTCAGGAGATGCCAGCACGCAGAAAATCTTTGCAGCCAGTTGATAGGTGGTTTCTTCACCTGCCTGGCACGCAGACAAGCTGAGATGTGGTTTTAGGTTCTCTGCAGTTCCTCTAGCACTGCACTGTCAAGGCAGCTGCATTACCCAGGAAAAGGCTTTTCAGGCCATTCCTAAGGAGAACGTTAGCCGAAACGGCCAAAGGTTAACCCAGGGCACTGTGAAGCGGCATGAAAGCTGGTCCAACTAGGGTCTGGGACAGCATCTTGGCTTGGAGATCTGGCTGTGGAAGAGCCTCTCCAAAGGGAGGGGTGGGAGCCCCAACACTTGGGACTTTAAAAGCCGACTGGATAAAACATTAGTGAATATACAAAGTTAAACCTCTAATACAAAGGCTTGTGTCTCAGGCTCTCTTCCTACTACAGTGTCCATCATGCTAGTCCAAACAGAGGGACCTCAACTGGCATGTCTGAACAGCCCATCACTGAGGTATTAGGCACTACACAGTAAGATCTGTCCAGAACGGACAGCCAAGACTCCGTCCAAATCTTTGGGTGAGCTGTTGGCTGTAGGGTTCTGATCTGTCTGGATTTTCTACTGCTCTGATGGTTTGAGTGACAGTCTGAGAAAGAGGCAAATCATGACGCTCACCCAAAAGTGGTGAGCGCTGACTCACCCTGACATCTCGCTATCGAGACGGCTTTGTGATGGAGGAGGTCTGACCCATTAAGGTCACCGTAGATCAACATCAGAACCTTGTCAGGGATCTAATAGGAACTAGGAACCCAGCAGAAGCTGTGAAGCACAGAGGTCCTCTGTAGCTTCTTCTGCTTTGGAGATGATTTCAGGCAGGCTTTTGACAGTCCCAAGTAACGTTCTCATAAGAAAGCTAAAGCAATGTGGTCTAGATGAAATTACTGTAAAATAGGTGCAAAACGGGATTAAAGACCATCCTCAGTAGTTATCAACAGTTCAATGTCAAAATGGGAGAACGTATCTACTAGGGTCCTGCAGGGGTCTGTCCTGACACAGGTGCCATTCGGTATTTTCATTAATGACTTGGATAATGGAATGGAGAGGATACTTATAAAATCTGAGCATGACACCAAGCTGGGAGGGGTTGCAAACACTTTGGAGGACAGGATTAGAATTCAAAACCACTTTGAACAATTGGAGAACTGATCTGAAAACAACATGATGAAATTCAGTAAAGACAAGTGCAAACTACCAGGCTTAAGAAGGAAAAATCAAATGCACAACTACAAAATGGGCAATAACTGGCCCGAGGGCAGCTCTGCTGAAAAGGAGCTGGGGGCTATAATGGATCACAAATGAAATATGTAATAGGAGCCAACAATGTGACGGAGTTGTGAAGAAGGGTAGGGCCATTCTGGGGTGTACTCGCAGGAGTGTGGCACGTAGGACGTTGGAGGCAATTGTCCGGCTCTACTTGGCACGGGTGAGGCCACGGCTGGAGTCCCAACTCCAGGGTGCCACACTTTAAGAAGGATGTGAACAAACTGGAGAGAGTCCACAGGAGAGCAACAAAAATGATGGAAGGTTTAGAAAATCTGACCTAAGAGGAAAGATTAAAGACCCTGGCCATGTTTCGTCTGGAGAAAAGCAGACTGGCAGGAAACCTGAGAACAGTCTTCAAATATGCTAAGGGCTGTTTCAAAGAGGACAATGATAAGTTGTCCTCCACGTCCACTGAAGGTAGGACAAGAAGGAATCGGCTTAATCTGCAGCAAGGATTTCGGTTAGATACTAGGAAAAGCTTTCTAGCGAGAAGGAGAATCAAGCTCTGGAACAGGCTTCCAAGGGAGGTTGGGGAATCCCCCTCGTTGGAGGTTTTTAAGAACAGGTTGGACAAACCACTGTCAGGGATGGTCTGGTTTGACTTGGTCCTGCCTCAGTGCAGGGTGCTGGACTAGATGACCTCTTGAGGTCCCTTCCAGCTGCACATTTCCATGATTCTAGGAGTCTCCATGCGATGTGCTAGCTGCAGCTTCCTCTTCCTATGCCCGTCCTTTAAAGCACCGTAGCCATCTCCAGCAATGTCCACCATTCAGCAAATGCTCCCACCAGTAACCTGGTAGGTTTCAGTATGAAGAATCATCACACAGGAGTCGCTCTCCTCGATATCAGTAGAGGCGACAGATTTGGGGTCTAAACATCAGATTAGAAATATCTCAGCAACCCAGATTCAGGGGTCGTTTAAATGTTAATCCTTCAGGGGCTTTTAGAGAACATCTTTGCAACAGAAGTGCTGGGATAGGAACGATCTCATGGTGTGTTTCTTTTCTAAGGGAGAGCGTTTAATGCTGTCCTTGGCCAAAGTTTCCCACTGCACCATCTGGTTGTGAGCGAACTCCCAGAGACAGCTGCATTTCAGTGCTACCGTGCGGAGTCTGAACTGCTTTGGGAAATATTTTATTTATTTCATGTAGAGGAAAGAAGCTGCCAAACCAACCATGGACTGGAAATATGGGAATGTTGCTTCCTCTCCTTAATCTTGCCTAGTTCAGCGTCTGCGACCCCTCTGCTTGTGTGTAGCTGTCAAATCCACATGAGTTTCAATCACTGATAAATTCAAGGCAAGACAACTTGCCTGGCAGTGTTTTTTACCTTGGAAAGGAAAAGCCAGAGGCAGAGCGGATCCGAGTTTGCACAGAACTGAGACTCCCTTGTGCTGGGCATATGCCAGTCTGTCCCAGCCGTGGAGGGAACCACTGGTTAGATAATGATTAGTGGCCCGCCAGCTGTGCTAGATGAATGATAGACACACAAACCTTCTTGCAGTCTCCGGATGCCTGTCCATATGCCTCCAGCTGCATCTTTGTTACACATGTAATGCTTTACCAAGATAGCACCTTCTGTCAGAGGGCATCCCCCATGCTATTCTGACTCATACCGCCTGCCCCAGGAGAAGTAGGTAAGAATTAGCCCTGATTTGCAGATTGGGAAACTAAGTGGTAGGGAGAGTATGTGATTGGTTCAAAGTTACTGAGACAGTCAGGACAAGAATCCAGGAGTCCTGACTCTCAGCCCCCCTGCTCTGACCACTAGACCCCCCTCCCCCTCCCAGAGCTGGGATAGAACCCAGGAGTCCTGACTGCCAGCCCCCTGCTCTGACCACTCACCACTCCTTTCCGAGAGCTGGGAATAGAATTGAGGAGTCTTGCATGCCCTCAAAGTCCACCAGGCAGACAGACTGTGGGTGAACCGGAAATGGAACCCAGATCTCCTGACATCTGTGTGGTTGATTCTGTGCTTTAATCACATGACCGCCCTTCTTTCTCAAGACACGGTCACTGGTTTTAGAAGGTCCATTCCACAGGCCAAACAGCCCCGCTCCCCATCTGCCGGCACTGCAGGGAGAGCCTCTGTGTCTTCCAATGCCCATGCCACAATTCCAATTATGAGCCATCTTTGCTGCTGTGCATTTCCCTGAGACCAATGCTGGGATCAGGTAACCCAAGCGTTACATAAAGGATCTGATTAAATTCCCATTAAAGTAGGTGAAAAGACTCCTATTGCTGTCAAGGAGAGTTGGATCTGGCCCTATATGACCAGGGATTAACTGAGCCCAATGGGTCCAGTTACCACTTAAGTCCTAGGGCTACATTCAAACCTGGAATAAGACGGGGCAGTTCTGATGGCCTCTGATCCAGAATCAGCCGTGGCCATAAATAATGGCGTAAGTTACGCGGGGTGTAAAGTGAGTGGAGAATGGGGTGTAGGTGCTATAAACCTCTCTGGCATTCAGTGGGCATGCAAAACAGACGTCAATTACACACACCAGTGGCTGAGTCAGATTAGTGCAAAGGAGGCAGAACTCACCCAGCAGCTGGGAGGCCCTGTGATATGTAGGAACAGAGGGTGCTGTGCAAAACGCATGTCAATTACACAGCAGGGAGATGCAAAACGCATGTCAATTACACATCAAGGGGGCCGAAGGCCTGGGGAAGTGGCAGGAAAAGCAAATAACAGGTAGGGAAAATAAATGAGTTGGCAGGGCCTCTTTTATCTTCCACCCTCCCGTGATTTGCTTTTCCCACCTCATGCCCCCTGTGAGGAACTGGGAATGTTCTTAGTGTGTCTTTGAATACTGGGTGGGGGTTGCAGGGACTGTCTGCATTGGGGGATGGGAGACTTGCCTTGAGGGAGGATACCTAAGCCAAGAGGGTGGGTTGGAGGCTAGGTAACTAACACCCTCTGCCCTGAAAACGGAACAAAGGGTGGAGAAGAAGCCGGGGGAGGCTGAGTAAGACGGCTGGAGGGAGTTTCAGTTTGGAGCTGGCTAGAAAAATGGAGGGGAGCCCAGGTGGGGCTCTGGCCTCGCAAAAGGGCTCTGGCCTCCCTGCCCCCCATCCCCCCAAGAGGGACCTAACTGAGGGGTCTGGTTGTCTGTACCTGCAAGACCTGTCTTGGACTGTGAACAGTCGTCTAAATAGACCTTCTGCTTGGCTGGCTGGCTGAGAGTCCTGGTGAATCGCAGGAAGCTGGGGGTGCCGGGCCTTGTCTCCCCCACACTCCGTGACACCCCCTTACATCAGCTAAGTAAAATCCTGCTCCCACGTAAGACAATCCACCTTTAGCCACTAACACACTGGTGCTAGGCCCTAACCCTACCCCTAACCCGCACTCCCTAGCTTTAAGCTGTTTCCATCATATACAGGGGTTACAGTTTGGGGATGCTGAGAGCCGTTGAACCACTATACAAATGGTTCCAGCTCCCTTGCACTGATGTCAATGAGGCTTGGATCCAACCCAATCCATTCTTCTGACCAGCGTTGCACCCAACACGCAACCCCATTTAAGGCACCACTAAATCTGGACCCCAATCTCGCTAAACAATAAGCTTCCCCTGCACCAGTTGGATTAACTGATCTGAATGATTCTTACCCACTTCTAACTTCTAATCTCTTATCCACTAACACGGCGAGTCACAGAAGCACTGTTATTTCCCTGGGTCAGCATGATTGGGTGCCCCTCATGCAGCCTGATTTTCCTCGAGCTTTAACAGCGGTGAAACTCCGTCGTTTCCGAGGAGTTACTCCTGCTTTGCGCTGGTCGAAGGGAAAGGAGGATCAGATCCTCAGGTTGCTGCTTGTAGGTATGTGAATGAACCAAACGTACAGTGAGGGAGCTGTGCCTACAACTATGATCTGGGGGCAGTTTAACACAGACACTGTGAGTTGCAAGGTTGCCAAGCACAGGGGGTTGCAGAGGAGAAGTGTGGAAGAGCACAGGACACAGGGCATTCTGAACCATCGCTTACCTGCTGCGGCACTTGCACACCTGTTAGCTGGAGGGGGGATACCGAAGGTGGCTTAGCCTGCACGCTGGCTTGAACCAACAGCCTCTGTCAAACAAAACACCCAGAGTTCAAGGTGAATGGAGGAAGCAGGAGTGATTAGAGCAACGGCACCCGGACAGTCTCCGGTTATCATCAGGCCCCAGCATTTAATAAAGCACCTGGCAGCAGAGGGCGTCAACACACTTCACAAAGGGGATGAAGTATCATCATCCCAGTTTGGTCCTAGGGCACAGAGCCGGGAGCGACCTGCCCAAATTCATACAGTAACTTAGTGACAGAGCTGGGAACAGAACCCAGGAGTCCTGATTTCTGGTCCTCCCCACCCTGTAACTTCGAGACACGCTCCCTGTCCAGAGCTGGGAATAGAACCTAGGAGTCCTGACTCCCAGCCCCTGCTCTAACCACTAGCTCCTCCTTCCCGCCCCCAAGCTGGGAACAGAATCCAGACATACAGCCTCCCAGCCTGCCCTAGACCACTAAAGCTGAAATGATTTCATGTTCACCAGGCTCAGAAGCAACGAACAAATCCAAGGAGCCCAATTCTAGCGTGATTTATTCCCCCTGCAACAAGTCTAACAACACCCAGCTGTCCCCCAGGAAGATCGCCTGCTTGTCCACCTACCTGCTGCGTGGCCTGGACTTGCTGCACCACCTGTGTTGGCACCCCGGACTGTGTGGCCGTCGAGCCCGGGCTGGACTCAGAGACGGAGTCACTGGGCCTCATGGCACCTTCTGAATTTTGGAAAAGGAGAAGAAAAGGTTGCATGAAAATTCTGAGGAAGGCAATTCAGAAAAGGTGTCCAAATCCCTCCTGTACATTTCAAGGGGGTCCCAAGATGCAGCCGGGGCTAGTGGACTGAGCACAGGACTGGTGTTGGGACCTATGGGGAGTTCTAGTCACAGCTCCCAAACTTGGGAATGGAACCCAGGAGTCCTGACTCCCAATCCCGTGGCTCAGTCGTTTCATGCCCACGTGTAGAATGGAGCTCTCTGCCATTGCGCATAACTCCTCTGATTACTGTGCAGCACCCGGTGTGAATTTCCTTCTAACAGAAAGAAACAACCAGCAACTGCCCCTACCAAAAACTAGTGAGAAAACAGGTGACTGAGGTCTCTGATACAGTCGGCCTGTTCGATGGACCCTTAATGCAAAGATTCCCTGTGAAGCAAGCCAGGTACTTACGATCACAAGGAGCTGTACAGAGACAATCGTAATACATGGTGCAGTGGGCACAGGGGTGTGCGTTTGTGTTTGCTCCCCTTCCTTGCGAGACAGGTAATAAAAGACCCAAGGCTTTTATAACCTGGAGCCTTGGCCACCTAATCCCTGCCAGTTCTCACCAAAGCTCCAGTGAGGCTGGTTTAGTATAAACATCCCCCATCCTAGAAGGTGCAATCCCAACCCTCTGATCCTTCCAGGGAGGGGTAGGGGGAGCTCATCTAGGGCTGATTCTAATCGAGAAGCAGGAGATCACGTTTCATGGGTGTCTCGTTTGACATTATCAACAGAAGAGGAGGAAAAAAATAGCTCAGCGACCTTCCAGGATGGTGAATTAGTCTGTTTCCTTAGGGCACTTGAACAAATCAATGTTAATGATGGGTTTAACAGCTTGGGAACCCTGGGAGACAGGACTGGCTAAGCAGGAAGTCCTTTTCCCACTTTAACAGCTATGATTCCATGGACCAGTGGAGATGGATTTTGAGGAAGCTTTTGCAAGATGGGTCATATGGGTCTGGTGCTCTGGCATTTCCTGATGAATTGAGCAGGGCCCTCACGCTGGTAATGTGCAGAGTATCTGGCACTTGATAGCGACTATATTTGTGTTGGCTACTTTGCACACCACAGAATCCGAGACATTAAAGATGGGAAAAAAAGTCTAAGCCCAGCCAGGCCTGATTCCTGCAATCTACTTTTCACACAGGAAGCTGCATTGCTACCCCCAATGATTCTGATGCAGCTTCCAGAGCCTGAGGACCTTATTCGACTGATCTGCCCGAACTCCCACGGTCTTCAATGAGCAGCCCTGGCCCCTTCTTTCCTAACCCAGATGTCGGGAGTTTGGACAATGATCAGTTAGGTGAAACTTTGCCAAAAGCCTTCTGAAAATCCATTTCCACTGGCTCTCCCATGCCGTCCAGCAGCACAATGCCCCCTGTCATCACACTAGGTCATTAAAAGGGAGGTGCAGTGGCCTACTGGACAGAGCACAGGACTGGGCCATTTCCTAGCTCTGATACTGCTCTACAGGGCAACCTTGGGTGAGTCACTTTGCTGTTCCATGCCTCAGTTTCCCCATCTGTAAAATAGGGATGATGACAGTGAGCTGCTTTGTAAAATGCTATGCAATCTACTGGTGAAAAGCGCTAGATAAAAACGAGAGATGGTTCTTTTTATTTTGTTAAAGATCCCATCCCATGCTCTGTAAAGTGTTTTGGCCAAAATTCCTGCTCTCCCCACTAGTCAATAAGTGGCTGCAACCCTCTGCCCCAGAGGCAGATGCATTTCAGTGAGTCTGTGTGTATGTGCGTAGGTCAGGATCAAAGACCTTAGAGAAACGTAACACTATTATAATATTCCTTCCCTTTAAATTCTAGCTCCTCTAATTTTGATGGGTATTTCTAATGTGCCTAAAACTGCAACAGCCATTGATCCGACAGCACTTTAAGTTTACAAAGCATGTTCAGACCTGAGTTAAGCACCATAGCTACTCTCTGAGGTAGGCAACTACAAGTATTATTACCTCTGCTGTGCAGGTGGAGAGATGAACGTCAAAGGTATTTAGACGCCTAACTCCCATTCAGATCCAGGTGCCTAAATAACTTTTGCAAAGGAAAACCAGCTCTTTGTGCTGTCTGCAAACATATCGGTGCCTGTTTCAATTAGATTAAGTGGGAGATGAATGCAGAAAGAAATCGGCCCCTACACAAATTCTTAGGTGGCGAGATCTTTGCTCAGCTGTGCATCAAGTCACCCCCACCCCCTCCTCCTTCATCTAAAGGCCAGATGGTAAGTAAACCTTCATTATTATTGCTTTCCTTCTCGCTCTCTCTTTTTAAAGGCAGCAGAGCGTGGGTTCCTGGGATTACAAGGCATTTTGTGTTATCAGAACCGTTTCCACTGCTACACTGGTGGGGAGAGAGAGAGAACAAGAGAGGCTTGTCTGATTGCACCAGGGTCAGTGTCATTGACTAAGGACCAGATCTCGCCAGGTGCTAGAGGGTAGCAGTCAGTGGCAGTTTGCAGAGGCTCAGCACCTCTTGGCAATCTCTCTCCCGATGGAGTTGAGTGCCTCCCAGGTAGGGTCCCCCTCTGGGCACAGCGCTGATAGGCGCTGGAGAATGCTGCGCCTGGAGTGCCCTAATGGCTTCCCAGGAGCGAGAAGCGATGCCCGAGAGAGGCACGCTCGCTTCCTTCACAAGGCAGCAAAGTGAGAAACTGGATGACTGCTCTCCCAAGGCAGCTTCGGGGGCTTTCACAGCCACAGCTCTGAGCTGGCCCAGTAGGAAATGATTTCTGGAAGAGTGAAGGAGACCGATGTCTTCTAACAACTAGGTGCATATACATCACCCCTCCCGCTCCCCCTCTAGCCAGCCAGGTACTAATATTGGGGCCTGATTTTCAGAGGTTCTGGCACCCATAGTTCCAGCTGACATCAACGGAGCTGCATCGATCTACACTTGGTGAGGATCACGGCCTTTATGCCAGGGAACTAGAAGGAATAAGATTCGTGGCAGATCTCCGACCTGCATCACTCCAGGATTGCGAACAGAAGGGTCAATCTATTATGACAGGGTCTGCATGGTGGACAATCTGCCCTAGCTCACACTCCCTTTGAGAATCACAACGAATTTTCTCTGAATAAAATGCAAGCTAGCTTTAAAACCTAGTGTCTACAGACAGCCCTTAATGGAACTGAACTGGAGGGGAGGGAAGTGTTGGGGGAAGTCTGCTAGAAAGATAAACTCCAGCTTTGGTTGTGGGTGGATGTCTTAGGACATTACAGGGAGTAGCTCGGTAGCTAGAATCTGATCCCCAGCACCTTCTCCAATTAAACTTTCCACTGCTAGGAAAATACAATCTTGTTAAAACTCCCAACCGGAACATGAATCAAAAGGCTCAAGAGATTTCTCAACAGCTTAGGTGGAGCCTGATTATTATCTCAGGCTATCCAGGTTTCTTTGGATGATATTTCATGCAACTCTGCAACACGCGACTGAAGTCAGCGGGAATATTATCCGTCTGTTTTCCTTGCCTGCCCTCAGCTACTTAGTAACAATCTTCCTTTCTATAGGAAACCAACTGCTCCTGATCTGGGGGTGTTTAGATCTAGAAGGGATGGTTGGTTGGTTCTGAGTCAGTTAACTGGAAATGTTCCCTCTATTAATGTATCTCTTTGTACTGCTTATTCAGACTCTGCCCTGAATCACAATAACGTGCTACAATAAGGATTTCCTCGCATGATCTGACAGGGGACAAAGGGCCTTCACGCACCTGCCTTCTGAGACAGAAACTAGAACTCAGCCCCGGACAAATGGTGGTACCTATGGATGGAGTTCAGTTCTTAATGCATCTTAACAAACAGGCAAGCACTCAAGAGTTTCTACTTACTCACCATTCATCTACTCCAGTGATGACTTAAAGGACTGGAAAACCTGCCTTACAGTGATAGACTCAAGGAGCTCAATCTAACCAAGAAAAGCTAAGGGGTGACTTGATCACTGCCTGAAAGTACTTGCGTGGGGAACAAAACTTTGATAACGGGCTCTTCAGTCTGGCAGCCGAAGGTCTAAGAAGCTCGGCTGGCTGGAAACTAGACAAATTCGGCCTAGACGCAAGGCGCACGTTTATAACAGTCCGGGTAATTAACCACTGGAACAATTTACCAAGAGCTGCGGTGGATTCTCCGTCTCTAGCCATTTTTAATCAAGACTAGATGTTTTTCTAAACTCGTACACACAGGAATTGATTCAGGGACGTCCTATAGCCTGGGTTATACAGGAGGTCAAACTAGAGGATCTCTACTGGCTTTATAATCTATGAAACCCTGATAGATTGGCTCTAGACCAATAAATAATATGGTTATAACAGTGCAGAGAGCTAGGTTCTACAGAGACTAACCTACGGTTTTATGACCTCTTGTTTCTGTTAGACCTGCGGAGGAAACCCAGTCCTGGGAGAATGAGCTGGATTCTATTCTGACTCAGGCATCACCAACGGAACACACTACATTCCAAATTCAAATCTGAATTGATGATGCGTAAGCCGGAAAGAACCTGGCTTGACTCCCCGATCTCAGGGGGAGTTTGCAGTCTGGTGGCATTAAATTATTATCTTTTTACTGGAAAAGCGAGTACATTTGAATCTGGAGTTGCCGAGAGATGATAAAGGAGGAGCCTCGCATAAACATTCTCAATAGCAGCAGTGCATTGGAATAAGTCCATCTCTTGCTGAAAGTCTCTTGATGTATGGTTAGTTCTCAGTGGAGAGTCAGCTCTCCAAATCACTGTATAAAGGCGCCTCTGTTTACTTGAGCCACAGCTTGGATATACTTTAAAGCACATGTTCTATTCTGAAGCGTGATTATTGCTCCTTCTTACCTCTCAGACCTTTGCCCTGGCAGGATCTACCTGCTGACTGTAGAGGCAACAGTCAGATTTGGCTGATTCTCACTCTGATTAGTCCTGCGGAGCCAAGAGAGCTCTGGGGGAGCAAGGTAGAGTCTCTTGTGGCTCGTGCCTCATCAAGAGAATTGCTGATTAATTCCGAGGGGGTTACAAAGGCAATGAGGCTGCACAGCTGTCCCTGGGGGCAGAGATTCCCTGCAGAACCGTACTACTGGTGCTGATCCAGAGGATGGCAAGTGGCCAGGTGGACAGGGAAGATCAGGCAGAGAGGAAGGATGGCTCCAGTAGTTCAGGCACTGGCATGGGATTTGGGAGACCCAATTCAATTCTCTGCCTGTGTGACCTCCGCCAGCTCACTTAGTCTCTCTGGGACTCAGTTATTCATCCGTAAAATGGGAATAAAAATATTTCCCTGCTGCCTGAGGGGGCCTGAGGGTAAATACAACAAAGACTGTGAGGCGCTCAGATACTGTGGTGATCCCAGGTCATAGAAGGACCTAAAACAGATAAGAAGGAGCTCATGCCCATCTATTGAAGGCAGAGGTGATTGCTATTTGTTTCAATTATATACATGTACCCAGAGGCTGTGTCCATAGACAGATAATATAAACCTCTAGGCCTGATCCTGTTCTTGTTGAAGTCAATGGTCTCCTGAGGGAGCAAGACTGGAATAAATATACATAATGTTCTGCTGAAAGGGGCTAGCAGTGAATCTTGTATCTAAAGACAATCCCAGACCTAAAACTTATGTTTGTGGCAAGCATAGTTTTAGGCCCAACAGAAGAAACAATCAAGACCCTTTAGGTAGCAGAGACAGCTGCAAACATGGAAGCTACCGCCCAAGGTGCTAGGTCACATGATAGGTCAGAGCTAAGTTGTATGGGCCGAGGGGTTTCCCTGGTTGCAAACACAGGGGCTAGGATGTTGGTTGCTGCCTGTGTGTGTTGGAAAAAACAGCCAGGAGTGTGTGACCTTGAGGTGAAGCAGAGTGTCTAAGCTTCTTGGGCACAAAGCTCGCTAGAGGCGCAGGCATAGGGATTTCGGAGGAAGGAAATTGCCTGCTGCTGTTTGTTTCTATGGTCAGAGAAACAGCACTCCGTAGACATTTTTTGGAAATAAACAAGGTAACACCAAGAATATACCTGGCTCGTATAATCGATTCCTCAGCCTAAACAATTCTGAAAGGCCCTGGCATTAACTAACCACTCAGGCTGAAGGAGCAACCATAACATGTGAGAAGCCATAAGGCTTTCCCCCACCACACTCCTCCCAGACTTACCGGACACCGTGACTATGATATACTGCTGTGGGGCTGGTGTTGGAGTCGGTTGGCCCGTGGCCTGAGCCTGCGGCTGGGGGGCCTGGATTTCCGAGACATACTGTTTCTGAGTGGCTGGTTGTTGCTGCGGGCTTTGCAATTCCGCTACATACTGTTGCTGGGCTGCTGCTGGTGCTGCCGTTGTCGCCGTCGCCGCCGGCTGTTGCTGCGCCTGTTGCTGTTGTGACTGTTGCTGAGCTGCCTGTAATTCCGTAACGTACGCCTGTGTTGCCATGCCAACAGTGGGGAAAATGATAATAAATAAGGCTTTTTTTTTTTTGCTTCCTTTTGTTGAGAAAAAAAAGAGGAAAAAACAAAATAAAAAAAAGAAAGAAAGAAAAAACAATTAATCAATTGTAAAGCGATCCGGGGATAGAAACAGCTCCCTGCTGTTCTATTCGTTAAGCAATAACTTAATTACACCCCATGGTTAATAACTAATTACAGTCAATTACAGTAGGAAAAAGCAGTAGCAGAGTTCATCTTTCTCTGCACAAACAGGCCTGGAAAAGTAACGGTTCTGGAGAAACCTGTTCAGAACCAATCCCCATATTATAACAGGATGCAATTTACGAAGCTGCGTCAATTATCTTTCCCAGATCCCCACCGCTACAACACACCCTTTTTAACTGTACTGAAATTAGAGATCACCCTGCTTCTGCGCTCGCTTCCACTGAGGGAAATCCGCAGTAACTCCACCAAAGCCAGTGGGCATGAGGGAGAGGAGAAGCAGGCCCTTAAGCTGGCATTTTTGGTAGTGGCCTTGGATTGTGGGTGCCCAACTTGAGATGCCCTGGGCCCGGTTTCCAGAGGTGCTGAGTGCCTGCATCTCCAAATGAAACTGGGATTTTGGAAAGTGCATTCATTTCCACATAACAAACAATCAAGCTTCAGCTTGACGGATCAACTGCAACCCCAGGGGCAACTCTCCTCTTACACCAGGGCTGGATTTGGTCCAGCACCTGGGAAAGGATAGCTTTGCACTCAGACGTGAAACCCGCTAGACCAGATTCTGCAAATCAGTGACACTGATGTAAAGACACAGATTCACAGCAAAAGAGCAGAATTTCGTCTCCAGGCCTGCTGGAGGTTCTGACAGCGTCACCAGCTCACCCCTTCTAAGGCTGAGTCCTGTGCAGTTCACTGTGTTGGAGATTCATGGATAAAATGAAAATAAAACAAGGTCCATCAGCTCCTACGGATATGGAAACATCCCAGGACACTTTTCAAAAGAGTAAGGCAGGGCTTTCTCTCTTATTCATGGCCTTTGGTCTGACTCGGTATGGCTGTTCTTATGTTCTTATGTTAAATTTCCCTTCTTTTTGCTGTTGTGCACCTGCTGATTGCCCCTCTAAGCCCCAGAAGTGACTGCATTTCACTGGTGGTTTATGTTGAAGGATTCACAAAAAGCTTTGCAGTGAAAAGTGCTATGCAAAAGTCAAATATTATTAGAAATCTGAAGGTCTGAAGCAGGCCGGATCAGCAGAAGGGTGCCAGGCCTCAGATATATTAGAGAAGGAGAGTGCTCACTCGTACTACTGACACACATCACACTTACTGTTACGGAGCATGTTCATGTTACAAGAGAGCCCATGGCAGTAGAGTCCAGTCTACAATAATCCCTTGACACTCCCGAGCGTTCTTGGACTGAGGATCTCAAAGCAATTTACAAGCATTAATTAATTAGACATCTCACAGCCTCTGGGAGATGCTAGTGAAGTGGGTAAACCGAGGCACGGAGCAAGGCAGTGACTCTTCCCAAGCACACACAAATGAGTCAGTGGCAGAGTTAGGACCAGATCCATATTTCTTTTCACCTGATCCCTTACTCTACTCACTAGGCCACAGTGCCTTCTAGCCTAGCAGAACCTCACCACCCTGACTGCTGGCTTTAGTGTGATCTAATGATTAGAGCAGGAGCCTGGAAGTCAGAGCTCCTGGATCCCACTCTCCAATCCATCAGTGACTCACTGGAAGAGCTCAGCTGAGTCACTTTGCTGCTTGGTGCCTCAGTTTCCCCATCTGTAAAACAGAGATAACACTAAGGATTGATTAATATTTGTAAAGTGAGTTGAGATCCTCAGAGGGGAAGTGCTTTGAGGAAGGGCATGGAGCAACTCCACTCAGCTTTGCATAGACCAATCCATTTCCCGCACTGCTAAAGATCAGGACAGAAGCTCAGACAGCAACATTTCTGGTGTGTGTGCTCCTAGACCAGGGTCTCTGAGGGAGAAGTAATAAGAATCACGTGCTGTACGCAGCAGCCAAGGCCATCAGTTGCTTCTCAGAGACAACAACCCAGACTCCGGAGTTAGAGGAGTCATGACTCCCTAGAGTCTGCCCTAAAGCTTTTCGACAACAGTTTTCATTTGTCACTCTGATCTGCCAAAGCTCCCACCCAGAGCCAGTCTAGGGGTGCCTGTTTGCCCTTGGTGTGCTTCCCAGCTGCGTGCTCTCCCTGTCCCTTCCACCTCGCTGGCTCTCAGAGCCCACAGAGCTACCGTAGCCTTTTATTTTGCTCAGCAGTAACGCAAGGAATCTACAGGCCCGTGTCCTGTAAGACACTGGCTCAAGCAGGTTAGCATAAGTAAAGCAGGCCCATGACCCTTAGCACTGAGAAAATGGCCTGACAGTTACCCTAGATTTGGGGAACTGGGAACAGCTTGCTCAAGAGAGGGAGCTGGTTCATAATGACACCAGGCAACCTCAAGAACACTGAGCTGAGCCTGGACGTGGGTATTTTAGGATAGAATCATTGGCAGATGTTTAACCACAAACTTGCTTTAGCAATAGGTGATGTCTATGATAATGAGCTAAAAAACATGAATATCTTAACCTACAGGATAAGGGCACCCTGATATTCTGAGGGGAGGGAGCTGGATATGGACATGGAAGGCTGGGCATCTGAATAAATATTCCCGATAGGGCCCAGGCCAAGCCCACATGTAGCAGGGGCTGGGTTTCCATCAATGACCCTTCAGCTTTTCATTGTTACCTACCACCACCCTTTGGGTGTGAGGGTTCTGGACCATCGGACGCACTGGGCATGCCAGGGGCAGGGCTGCTCCTTTGTCTCTCACCGCCAGGTCCCCAAGGAAGGGTGTGAGTAGATACAAGTATCTGAGCGTACACACACACCCCCTACCTCTAAAGCGGCTGGGGATTGAGGTCTTCTCACCCAGCAGCACTCAGCCTGCTGCCACAATCACAGCTGGGAGAGCTGGCTTAGAGCAGGGGTTCTCAACCGTTTCTTTCTGAGGTGTCCCCCTACCCACACATGCTATAAAAACGCCACAGCCCATCTGGGCCACAATAACTAGCTTTCTGCACAGAAAAGCCCGGGCCGGCGTTAGGGGGTAGCAAGCAGGGCAGTTGTCTGGGACCCCATGCTGCAGGGGCCCCCACAAAGCTACATTGCTCAGGCTTCAGTTTCAGCCCTGGGTGGCAGGGCTCAGGGCCCCCGGGCTTCAGGCCCATGCGGTGAGGCATTTCTACCTTGGGCCCCAGCAAGTCTAATGCTGGCCCTGCTTGGAGGACCCCCTGAAACCTGCTCGCGGCCCCCCAGGAGGCGGGCCCCTGGTTGAGAACCACTGGCTTAGAGGTCTAAGCATCAGGTAGGAAAGAACTACTGCCTAGCGCCTCCGGAAGGAGGAGTTCTAGTTCTTAAAGCAGACCTTTGAGCTGGCTCTAGTCCCCGCTCTGAGAGGTATGGGTGACACCTGGATTCTATACCCATCTCTGTGACCTTGAGCAAGCCACCCTCCGTGCCTCAGTTTCCCAATATGTCAAATGGGGATAAGGATAGTAACCTCCTGTGGGGACAGAGAGGATTACCTAGTTAATAGCTGCAAATCTCACTGAAGATGTGAAGAGCTTCTCAGCCAATGAAAAGACCTCTCTTTTCTGACATTACTAAGTGTCCCCTATGGATCATTTGCAGCCATGGGCACATGCGGCTAGGCAGGCATTTCCCACATGCCAACCGCACTGCGATAGCCAGGATCGCTTTCCGGCAGGCAGGGAGGCCACAGCATGCGCAAAGCCGCAGTGCTCAGCTGAAGGCACAAGGCACAATCCACATTCCAAAGGTTCCTGTGCCCTTGGTCACTCCTTTAGGAACATGCCGAGCTTGGAAATAACCTGTCTGTTTTTAGATCCATTCCCCACCCCCAGAATGAATTACAGCAAACAAATACGGGGCCTGATTCTCCGAGATGCTGAAGGGCCTGCATTTCCACATGGGTGCGAGGCCTCTTCTGAGGCCTAGGCCTGGGGCAAGTTCCTGGCTCCAGCCACTTGCCGATTCTTCTAATGCTGCGGAGCAAGAGGGCCAATCTCTCAAATCAGGCACATAAAACCTTCTGAAAGGACCTCTGGATTGCATTAGCCTGTCCTCCTCCCTCCTCCCTCAGAGCAAAGGAACACTCAGGGCTACTGAATGCCCCCATCAGAGGATACAGCTCACAAGGCTGCTACGATCTAACAATGTGCTATGGAAGCTTCCTCTGCACAAGATGCTGAATGCAAACGGCAGACAGCTGGGAGACTCAGTGACCACTGGGAATGAGAGAGAGACATCCCAATCCAGCGGCAAGGTGTTGGGGGAACTGGCTGGTTCAGGGGTCACCTCTCGGCTGCTGGTCCCAGTCTACATTGGTAATTTGGTAGCGACCAAAAGTTGCCAGCACCTAGAGTTACTTTAGTGACCCATGTAAAATGAGTTTGGAAGTGGTCACGGGCCAATTCCTAGTGACCACCTTAGGGGCTTGTCCACATTCTCCTTCCTACTGGGTTGGGGTAACGGCACAGGACAGGTGGCTTGTGCACGGTAGACAGGATTGGAGTGTGTTTAAGCAATGATCCTGAATTGTGCCGCATCTCATGGTTTAATCTCATAGAATCACACAAATGTCGGGCTGGCAGGGATCTCAAGAGAGACATTAAATCCAGCCCCCTAGAGCATCCCTGACAGGTGTCTGTCTAACCTGTTCCTAAAGACTCCAATGATGGGGATTCCACCACCTGCCTTGGAAGCCTGTTCCTGTCCTCTGCTATCCTTATAGTTAGAAAGCCTTTCCTAACATCTATCCTAAACCTCCCGTGCTGCAAATGCAGCCAATTCCTTCTAGTCCTACCTTCAGTGGCCAGGGAGAACAATTGATCACCATTCTCTTTATAACAACCCTGAACAGATCTGAAACTGCTATCAGGTCCCCGCTCCGTCGACCTATCCAAGATTAAACATGTCCAGTTTTTTATTTTGTCCTGATAGGTCAGATTTTCTAAACCTTCCATCATTTTTGTTGCTCTCCTGTGGACTCTCTCCAGTTTGTCCACGTCTTTCTTAAAGTGTGACTCCGAGAATTGGACACACAACTCCAGCTGAGGCCTCACCAGTGCCGTGCAGAGCGGGACAACTACCTCGTGTCTTATATATGACACTTGTGTTAATACACCCCAGAATTATAGTAAGAATATATATGATATTATATTAACCTTTTTCGCAACTGCATCACATTGTTGACTCATATTTCAACTTGTGATCCACTCTAACCCCCAGACCATTTTCAGCTATATTACCACCTAGCCATTTATTCCGCATTTGATTTTTCCTTCCTAAGTGCAGGTCCTCTTTGTCCTTTTTAAAGACAGGTATTATGTTTGTCCTTCTCCACTCCTCTGGGACCTTACCCGTCCTCCAGGAGTTATCGAAGATCATTGCTAATGGTTCCGAGATTGCTTCAGCTAGTTCTTTAAGCACCCTAGGATGAATTTCATCAGGCCCTGATGACTTGAATACTTCTGATTTATCTAAACATTCTCATCTACCCTGCAAGCCTGAACCAGGCTTCTATAGTATCTGGGGACAACAGTGCTGTGAACAAATTCCCCCAGCATGTTAGGATTTACAGTGGGACCTAGCTGACTGTCTTGGCTAATGGTTAAATGGGCCATACTTGCCTCTTACCCCTGAGTGGGTCCCTCCAAGGCTGGAGGAGGGGTACATGCACAGGGGAAGCTTGCCTTGTCATTGTTCTGCAGAGCGATCTCAATCCAACACCTTTCACCAGCATGAAATTCACCAAGGTTTGAAGGTTAAAAACTCTTACACAATGAGCTCAAATAACAATAACAATCTCATGTTCCTGTAGAGCCTTTTCCTTCTAAGGAATCCCAGGGAGCATGTTACACATTGGCATTATCACTAAAATGCAGCCATCTCTGGGGGGCGATGTGGCAGCTGTTTAACAGCACACAGCAAGCATATGGTTTAGGACAGGGACTGAAGAAGAAGCCTGTATCCAGCTGAAACTGCAGAAGCAAAATGGAATCACCTGAGTTGGAATTTGGCCAGGAACCTCAGGTTAACAGCCTGAGCCTTGTGATTAAATGTCAGAGTTCATAATGTGTAGGACCCAGTCTGGAAGTGCTTTGTGTGGATCTGTAAGCACACAAAGATGCTCGGGAAGACCCATGTCTGCTGCACAAAGGAGGGGACCACAACAGCAAAGACCCCAGTGGCTGCCAACTTTGCAGTACTGAGCTACTGCTTGAGAACCTGAAGGTGAAATTGGTGAGGAAATAAAAGTGAAACTGACCAAATTCAGCGGACCCAGCATAAATAGTGAGACGTGAATCTGATTTGTAAAATCTTTTCATTTTATAAATTGAAGGTGTCAGGAGTAACACAGATAATGATAATTACAGCTATTCTGTACTTCTCTAACACTGTCTATTGCAAACATTTATGAATTAAATTTCTTAATGCTTTTGGGAGGTGGGTATCATTATGTTAATCTTACAGATAGGGAAACTGAGGCAGAGAGGTTAATGTGGTTTACCTGAAGTCAAAGAGGAAGCCTCTCATATAGCTAGAAATGGAATCCAGAACTCTTAACTGCCAGTCCTGTACTTTAATCACAAAACTACTCTTCCTTTCAAAGAAAGGCAGGAACACTTCTAAAAAACATATGATCTTTAACCTAAGCGTTTCCCTTTATTTGTGTTAATTTTAGTGTTTAATGACACAAAGTGTCCACTCACACCAGCTCCACTGGCCCTATAAACGACAGATTTGTCTCACCAAGGATCAAAGCAACAGACTATTCTGCCGAGCTTGTCTCTTTTTCTCATGCACTTTGTTCTCCAGTTAGATCCTGTGAACAGCATCCTCCCCTCCACATGCATGAGACAAAGTGCTGGACTCTCTTCACAAAACATGTGATTTCCTTAACACTGGCTGGGGCCAGACTGATACAAAAGGGCATGGATGACAGGAACAAATTAAAACTCTCCAGGCTTTTGGAATGACAAATTTACAACCAAGATCCTTGATTAGAGGGCGTGATCTTGTAAGATGCTGAGCACGCTCAACTCCCTCTGGCTTCAAGAGATGTTGAGGGCACTCAGCACCTTGCAAGGTTATATCCTGTATCCCGACTTTTGCAACGTAAGAGCCTCCTCTTCCTTTTCACTCAACCTAAACTGAGCAACGTCCATACAACTCCTAGTAGCTATTCCCCCCAAGCCTCATCTCTATGTATAACGACATCTCATTCCTCCCCGTTTTACCTATCCCCTTGCAATTTATTTGTGAAATGCCCAGCAGGAGATCAAGGGAAAAGTCACACAAAGGACCCACAGCCCAAGATAAACGCAGCATCATAATAAAGTTACGAAACAGTAATGCGAACCACAGGAAAATATATAGAAGGTGCAAATCCACCCCCTACTGAACATTTAAAGCCAGGGAATGGGTAATTTAGAGCCAGGGAGAAGATAATTTCCCTGGCAAATGGTCCCCATCCCTAATTTTCCTGAATTGCTCCAATTTTGTTGACAGGATTCAATTTACTGAGGACATTCATGGGTCTGGCAATTGTTTCCAGGGCCTGGGAAATGTGATCGTGCTGTGTCTGATCTGTGGTATTTTGATGCTATGTTGTCATCGTCCAGTGCCACAGTGTGACAACACAATGATACTTTGACACACTGTCACAATGACATTTTGCACAAGCATGAGCAGCGGCAGCTTTGATGCCATTTTGACACAATACTGACGTGTCACCCACAGCGTGATGGTGTTTTGAGACGTCAGCGTGAGGCCTTGTGGAGTGATGACATTTCAAAGGCACTGTCACCGCCCGTCACCTTTTGACTCCACACGACGGCCATCGGGTTAAGACATGAAGTTTTCAACGTATCATCATCATCACCTCTTGTGGCCCAACGCCGCTCTGAGGCAAGACCCCCTTTTGCCAGGACGAGTCTGACATCATACAATGATATCATAATGCCTCCTCTGTGCGTATTTTGCCACCCTCGTATATTTGAGCACATGGCCACCGCTACACGGTGCCAAGCGGTTCTGAGGCCACGCGTGGGCGTTCTGACACCTGCGGCACCGGAGTAACGTCTTGACTTTGGCATGCGCCCTCGGGCTCGTCACGGCGTGGGGGGGAGGCCTCCCTCGCTGACCCGGCAGCGCCTCAGAGTGACGCCCCAACAAAACCCCAGCGGGGTCCCCGGCCCTGTGAGGTCACCGCATGACATCACCGCCCCTGACGCTGCCGCGCGCTTTATGACATCACGGGGGGGAGCCCCGCCCCCACTTTGGAAACCCACCCTAGTGTTGGGGGCAGGGGCGCCCCCTGTCGGCCCCTCCCCCTCCCCTGTCCCCATTGGTGGCCCCCGCTGCCCCGCTTCTTCTCATTGGCCCGCCCGCCCACCAATCACCGGGGAGCGCTGTAAGCCCCGCCCACCGGGCCTGGGCCCTTCTTAATCCCGGGGCAACGGCCAGGCCCTCACTGGAGCGAGGGCGGCGCCTTCCTCTGGCGCGAGCAGCCTCGAGACTCCGAGTCATCGACTGTCTCCCCCGCCCCCGTTTTCCTCTCAGGGGCGCGGCCCCCCCCCTCCCCCGCAGCCATTTTGTGTGGAGGGGGAATTAGAGTCGGACCCACCTGAACTGTCCCTCCCCGCGGCCCGGTCGCGGAGCCCCGCGGAGGCGGCTTCACTTCAGGATCCGACGCGCCGGGGTCGGGTGGAGCCGCCGGTCATCGGCCGCGGCGGTGCCGGATTTTTGGAGGGTATCGATTAGTCGGTGGGGGGGGAGGGGGTCCGCTCGGGGCGGTTGTTGTTGTTGTTGCCGGGTTTCCTGGTCGCCACGACTACCGTGGCTATGGCGCCCTCCGTGTTCCCTCACCGGGGCAACTGTTGCTACCCACCTCGGCTACGGGCGGGGCCGAAGGGGGGAGAGAGGGAGGCCCCGGGGCTGATTGGACGGAGCTGGCCGCTCCATTGGGTACCCTGGCTGTCAATCTGCACCCTGCTCCCTCTGATTGGTTGCAGGCCGTGCTACTCATTCAATGTCCCGCTTCCTAGTCTGGTTTTAATTGGTCTGTTTCGCTTGGAGCGTGCTGATTGGCTACTTTCCATGTCTGTCTCCACGTTGATTGGGCAGGTACTCTGTCGGTCTCGGGGTGGGACGAGGGGGGGGGTTGAGGAGGCGGGTTGGGATTGGCCAGTCAGGGCGTTGGCGGGTTGCGATTGGTTACAGACGTCTTCAGTCAGTTGGAGAGGAAGCGGCAGTTGGGGACTGTAGAGCCGCGCCCCAGCGTGGGAGAAATGCGCATGCGGGCTCTGCCCTGTGGGGTGATGGGAAATGTAGTTCTTGACTAGCAGAGGACAGGTGGTGGCCTGCCTGTCTCTGCTGTGGCTGGATGGGCCACTGACCACCTCCTATCTCAAACCTGTGACGTCGCTGCGCGGGGTGTGACATCACACTGTGCTTCAAAAACCCACAGTGATGCAATGCCTTGTGAGGCAGTGATGTCACTGATATGCAGATGACATCACTGGGTGCTCGGTGGCACTGCACAAGCATGCACCCGACATTGGGGATCTGCTCTAAGCTGTGCCCACAGCATGCACAGGCTCAGTGAAATGCATTGACACAGGCTGCTGTCCTGATCACAAATCTGCAGGGGCGGGGGTGCTCCTGGGACATTACATCCCGCACAGCACAAGTTGCAGGGAGGCAAGCTTCCCTGTAGCTGCTCCCACATGCCAAACTACACACCTGGCCAGGTGCACTCTTTCTTTTCCTGACTACCTATGATGCATAAAGAGGAAGGATGGTGCAGTGGCTAGGATGCTAGCTGAGGACGTGGGAGATCCAGCTTCAATTTCCTGCGCTGCTATAGCCTCTCCGTGTGACCAAGGGCAATTCGCTGGGCCTCAGTTCCCCATGTGTAAAATGGGGTTAATCACACTCCCCTGGCTCACAGGGGTTTGGGGAAATGAATGCGTTAAAAGATTGTGAGGTGCTCAAATGCTATGGTGACAAAGGCTCCATATGAGAATCTTAGACAGATAATTGGTCTCTACCTTCAGGAGAACCTATCTGATGGCCCGCTGGTCTTTCCTCGAATGGTCAGGAGTCAAACTGGAAAATAAGGAAAAAAGTAAGGATGTTGTTATGATAGCGCCCAAGAGCCCCAGCCATTGGCCAGGAGCCCATCATGCTGTGCACTATACAAACAGAGACCAAAAAGAGGGTCCCTTCCCCAAAACGCATGCCCTCTCACCCTCTCAAGACACCAGAACATGATTCCACTCGCTGGTGCTCCTCGGTCTCCCTTTCTGGCGAGTTTTGAAATAGTTAGTGATGTTGATGCTTTAAGAACCCACTGTTAGGTTTCAAAGTGAACGCCCCATTGACACAGACACACTTCTGACAGCCACAGAGCCAGATTCTGACTTGCCTGCCCCTTGTGCAGTCATTAATACTGGTGTCTGGTGGGTGCTATACTCCCGTATTGACTTGGGAATGTCTGACACTTACTTTGCACCTGTATAAAGGACTAAATAAACAAATTCCGGACAGTGGACAATCAAGTTCTCTGGAGCCATCCCTGTATCGTTTCCCTGCTAGGCTCTATGCCGATGCCCATCACCCTGACTGCCAGTGTCTGACCACATTCCAACGGTTTTTCTCTGCGGTCGTAACATGAGAACTGAGATCTTGGAGCATGAGATAGCAGCCTCCAGAAAGCATAAAGGGTGCGTGATCCACCCCAGTTCCTCACCTGGGAGTGGCAGGTCCTCTGTGCCGATGTGCTTTAGCCAGGCCCAGAGGGACCCCTCTCTTGTCATCTCACAGCTTTTTGTTTCTGAGCCTGTGCAATCCCCTGCCTGTTGGATGAAACTGACAAAGAAGGAAACCTGTTTCTCAGATTCCCAAGATCCCTGAATTGATACTTTAGGCCTGGTATTCAGGTAAAAGTCCAGCATCGTTACCAAATGCATGCAGCTTGGCTTGTGCTTTCTGAGGGAAGAGATGGCTCAGGGCACTGAAGCAGCAGGTGTGAAACTTCCTGTCATCACAGGTTCAAATCCCCACCCCCCAGGGACAGCTCCAGCCTTCAACTTCAATTGAAGTCACTTAAATCAGGAGTGACACCTGTGAAGTTGGTGCAGCTATGCTGGGGTAAGATCTGAATCAGTCTGCATGTCTCGTGGAACACGCCTTTAAAAACCGACTCGGTGGATGCCCGAGGAGTGTTTGGGGAGGGGAAGCGTTTGCCCCAAAGCTGTCGCTGTGCGAAATGCACATGAATCTGGGGGAAGCGGCACGTGTAGCTCTGTCTCCTTTATCTCCAGAGAAGAATAAGAAACGTCAAAGGAGACATGGTGGCGCTGTCCCTCCCCAGCACAGAGAGCGTCCCCCCCAGGGAGAGCGCGGAGTGTGACTGAGTTTGGAAATATTAGTTATCAGCTGGCAGGGCAGGGGCTGCACCGTGCTCCAGCCGGGGTTATCTCTGCACCACAGGCTGGCATTTGCTGCACAGCCCAAGGCCCCTCGCATCGGAGGAGGAAGGACATAATTGAAAGGAGATAAGCAAAGGTTACAGTTGCTCCTGCTGTCTGGGGTGATGCGAGAACGCCCTGCGCGGGGTGATGAGCTTGTGGGGGAAGCGCTTGAAGGGATGAGATTGGAGAGCTGGGTGATGCGCCTATGGCTGCATGTGTTCCTGCACTGCTGCCTACGGAGCCCCCTGCTGGCAGAGGCTGGGATTGGAGTAGCTGTGAGCACCTCACAACTGTCTTTCTTCCAGCTTTCCCTATAGGGAATGGCCTGTCTGCCATCCACAAAGCCTAGGTCCCCAGAACGACTCCCGGGATGGAGAGAGCAAAGCAGACAGACAAGACTCCTGGGTCTGTCCCCAGCTCTACTGCTGACTGGCTGTGACAGATCAGGAGAGTCCCAGACCTCTCTGTGCCTCAGTTTCCCCCCATGGTAAAGTGGGGCTAATGATCCTCACAAGGGGTGGGAGAATCTGGTCCAAGAGAGCGGGGCCCTCAGGAGCTTCCCACCTTCCCGGCAGCGCCGCATGGGCAGCTCTGACCCCTGGCCTTGTTAGCTGTGGGGGTGAAGGGACGACAGGGGGGTTTGAATGGATGATCCATGCACGGAGGGGGGGGGTGAGAGAGAGAGAGCGGGCGGGGGCCGTCTCTGACTCGCAGCCGCTGTCTGTCCCTCCGCCACGCGGCACGGCGATAACCAGCAAAAGGTTATCAGCGTCTCGCTCCCTGGCACCCAGGGCTGATGCCCCCCTGGTCTCCCCCCGCGCTCACGGAAAGGTCTCTGTGTGCCACTCGAGTGACTCGGCCAGCTAATTGGGGAGATAGCGCCAGAGCCGATGGCCAAAGGCCACCCTTTGTGCGGTGTCTCCGAGGGGCTCCTCAGCAGGGAGGGGGCGGGATGCTATAAAGGGTGCTGCCGTGGGGCTCAGGAGGCAGCTGGGAGCTCGTCTGGCCTCGCCGCCCCAAGCAGCCATGCAGAAGCTCCTCCTGGCGCTGGCTTTTGGGACGCTGCTCTCGGAGCTGAGGCTGGGGGCTGAGGGCCGGAACCCACCCTACGGCGTCAAGCTGTGCGGGAGGGAGTTTATCCGGGCCGTCATCTTCACCTGTGGGGGCTCCCGCTGGAGACGGGCAGGTGAGACGGGGGGGGGGGGGTGCATGGCTGCTGGGTACCCAATGGCAGGGGAGGGGGGTCTGCTGGTTGGAATGGGAGTGGGAGCTGAGAATCAGGACTCCTGGGTTCTATTCCTGGATCTGGGGAGAGAAGTGGGGTACGTGGGGGGGGGCGGACTTGGGAGTCAGGACTCCTGGGTTCTAGTCTTGGCTCTGCCACTGACTTGCAGCGTGACGTCTTGGCAGCTCACGCCCCCACTCTGTGCCTCAGTTTCCCCACCTGTAAAACTGGGATCCGTGTCCCTACCTTGCCTCCCCGGAGGTGGGCATTGTGAGGCTTAATTCAATGTCAGTGAAGCGCGCTGAGGCTTAGGCACAGGCCAGGGCGTGACTGAGAGTCTGCTCCCCCCAGCGCCGCCAGGGTAGGGGTGTAGCTCGCTGCTCAGTTCTTAGGAGCAGCACAGGGAGCCCAGTGTTGCCCAGAAGGGCAGATTTAGGGTCCCCCTCCAGCAGCTCCCAGAGCAGATTTGCTCCCATGACAAATCAGAAGCCGACGGCAATTTTTTCCCTGGGAAATTTGCCGGCGCTTCCTGCCTTATCGCCCACCAGCTGGGGGGATCTGTGATGGGGCGTACGAACCCCGCGTGGCCGGGAACGGTGTTACCACGCGGCATTAGGCTCAGTCAGCCCTGCCCCGGTGTACCCACAGTGAGCGTCAGCGCTGGAGCTGATCCCCACTGCCTGGGCTGAGGCCCGCGAGTGCCTAGAGGTCGCAGCCTGCCAGTGTCTAGTCCTGACGTGGGGCTAGTGTTGGATTTGCTACCTGGGACTTGTCTGTTGTTCCCGCTGCAAGTGCCAGACTGAGCCCTGACTTCTATTCCCGGCTCGGCCACCAGCCCCGCTGGGGGACCTTAAGCATGTCCCTTCCTCTCACCAGGCCTCAGTTTCCCCATCTGTAGAGTGAGGCTTTGATCTGTTCAGAGAGCAAGACCTTCAGGGCCGGGACTGTCTCTCCCCTTGTGTCCGTGCAGCACCTGGCACAATGGGGACCCTGCTCTTGGCTGAGGAGGAGCCAGGGTTCGGTGCGGCATTTGGTGTGATGGGGGGGCCCCGATCTTGTTTGGGGGGAGGGTGTGTTGTCGGGGCGATGCCCACATGATGGGATGTGGGCCCCTGATCTCACTCAGGAAGGGGTGTCTGTCCAGTCACTGTGATTGGGGGGGCCCCAATCTCACTCAGGAGGGGGGTGTCTGTGAAGTGACTGGTGTGATGGGAAGTGTCGATCTTGGGGAGGGGGTGTCTGTGCCATGCTCAGCATGATAAGGCATCTAGGTTTTACTGTGTGTCATAGGCCCTATACTGCTAACAGCAAGAGGGAGATTTTCCCTTCAATTCAAACGGGAGAGGTCAGTGCTCTGGAGCAGGAGGAACTGAGTTCTAGTCTTGCTGTCGACAGGAAGTTGTGACCTTCTGGGCCAGGTCCCTGGATCTTCCTTTTCTGTTCTCTATGCATTAACCCCTTCCCTCCCACTTCCCTGTCTCCTCCTCCGCTGCAGGTGATCTCGATATCCTGAGCGGCCCCCCTGCAGGGGAAGACTCCTCAGAAACCACGCCTCCAGCGAGTGGGGATGCCAGCCCGCCTGCCCGGGATGCTGCCCCACCAAGACCTCTCCCCCGACTACCACGAGAGGTGGAGAGGCAAACCGGGCCGCGGCCTCGCCGAGGAGAGCTGGCCTCTGGAGCGCACCGTCCGGGACGTCGTGGCGGGGCTGAGCACCTCGTGCTGTCAAGTGGGGGGCTGCACGCAAAAGCGAGATCTCAGCCTCCCTGTGCTAGAGGCAGGGGGTTGGGGCAATGGGGGCTAGGGCAGGGTTCGGCGCCAGGGCACCGCATGTTGGTCCCAGGCCTTCAGCTGGCGTCAGAGCAGCTCTGATTGGCACCAGGCCCTGGGATCTGGCCCTGGGATCACGTAGAAACCCACCATTAAGAGCTCTGCAGTTGCTCAGCTCCC